>NW_027097911.1:0-20770 GCF_019320115.1 Miscanthus floridulus | reverse complement strand
CCTGCCCAGAATAATGTCTAGTGCTGCGCCACCTATGTTTTTTTAGTTTTGTCAAGAAATAACCAGGAGGTGCTGCACCATCTAATCAGGAGAGGGAATCAAGAGATGGTGTGTGGCTGTTTGGGCGCCTATTCCCGCCTTGTGGGCAGGCTGGGCGTTCCTCCTTCCTCCTCCTCCCCCTATTTAGCCAAGGGTGCGCCCCTCTTTGGCTTGGGTTTTGTTTGCTTAAGTTAGCCATTGCTTACTTCCGAAGCTTAGTCTTCGTGTAATTCAGAACCCACCTTCGAGCATATTCAGGGTTGCTCGCCTCAAATTCTTGCTTGTTCTTTCGATTGCCTGCAGGGAACTGATCTTCGTGATCAGGTTGATCTCGCACCAGCAAGGTCAATAACCTCGGGAGTTGGTTCAGCGATTGCTAAGGCGCCACGGATTGGTTCGTCGTAGTCGGATCGCGAGGGTCGAACCCACCACAAATAGAAGTTATCCATCCACTCACCGAAAGATCGGGTACTCCAGCTCTATCAGCACTAATACTAACACTATCTCCAAACAGACCAAAACAAGATTCCAATTGAGCCTCGTCATCTAGGATTTCCATCGGGTGCTCCCGAAATGATTTCTGAGCCTTGTTTTGGCACAATCGTGCACCTATCTTGCACTAATACTAACACTATATCCAAACAGACCGAAACGAGATTCCACTTGAGCCTCGTCACCTAGGAGTTCTATCGGGTGCGGTCAAAATGATTTCCGTGCCTTGTTTGGAACAAACCGTGCACCTGTCTTGCACTAATACTAACCCTATCTCCAAACAGACCAAAACAAGTTCCACTTGAGCCTCGTCATCTAGGATTTCCATCGGGTGCTTCCAAAAATGATTCCGAGCCTTGTTTGGCACAAACCATGCACCTATCTTGCACTGATACTACACTTCTCCAAATGGACTAAACAAGATTCCACTTGAGCCTCGTCACGTAGGAGTACCATCGGGTGCGTGCAAACAGATTTCTGAAGCCTATGTTACGTTTGTTACAAACCGTGCACATATTCTTGCCACTAATACTAACAATATATCCAAATGAGACCGAAACGAGATTCCACTGAGCCTCGTCACCTAGGAGTTCTATCGAGTGTAGTCAAAATGATTTTCGAGCCTTGTTTGGAAAAAACCGTGCACCTGTCTTGCACTAATACTAACACGTCTCCAACGGACCGAAACCGAGATTCCACTTGAGCACTCGTCATCTAGGAGTTCCATTGGGTTGCTTCCGAAATGATTTTCAGAGACTTGTTTGGCACCAAACCATGCACCCTCTCTTGCACTGATACTAACACTATCTCCAAACAGACCGAAACAAGATTCCACTTGAGCTTGTCACCCAGGAGTACCATCGGGCGCGTCCAAAAATGATTTCTGAGCCTATGGTACGTTTGGCATAGACCGTGCACCTATCTTGCCCTAATACTAACACTATATCCAAATGGACCGAAACGAGATTCCACTTGAGCCTCGTCACCTAGGAGTACCATCGGGTGCGTGCAAAATGATTTATGAGCCTATGTTACGTTTGTTACAAACCGTGCGCATATCTTGCACTAATACTAACACTATATCCAAACGGAACGAAACGAGATTCCACTTGAGCCTCGTCACCAAGGAGTTCTATCGAGTGCGGTCAAAATGATTTCCGAGCCTTGTTGGAACAAACTGTGCACCTATCTTGCACTAATACTAACACTAACTCCAAACGGACCGAAACAAGATTCCACTTGAGCCTCGTCACCTCGGGAGTACCATCGGGTGCGTGCAAAATGATTTCTGAGCCTATGTTACGTTTGTTACAAACCGTGCGCATGTCTTGCACTAATACTAACACTATATCCAAATGGACCGAAACGAGATTCCACTTGAGCCTCGTCACCTAGGAGTTCTATCGGGTGCAGTCAAAATGATTTCCGAGCCTTGTTTGGAACAAACCATGCACCTGTCTTGCACTAATACTAACACTATCTCCAAACAGACCAAAACAAGATTCCACTTGAGCCTCGTCATCTAGGATTTCCATCGGGTGCTTCCAAAATGATTTCTGAGCCTTGTTTGGCACAAACCGTGCACCTATCTTGCACTAATACTAACACTATATCCAAACGGACCGAAACGAGATTCCACTTGAACCTCGTCACCTAGGAGTTCTATTGGGTGCGGTCAAAATGATTTCCGAGCCTTGTTTGGAACAAACCGTGCACCTGTCTTGCACTAATACTAACACTATCTCCAAACGGACCAAAACAAGATTCCACTTGAGCCTCGTCATCTAGGATTTCCATCGGGTGCTTCCGAAATGATTTCCGAGCCTTGTTTGGCACAAACCGTGCACCTATCTTGCACTGATACTAACACTATCTCCAAACGGACCGAAACAAGATTCCAATTGAGCCTCGTCACCTAGGAGTACCATCGGGTGCGTGCAAAACGATTTCTGAGCCTATGTTACGTTTGTTACAAACCGTGCACATATCTTGCACTAATACTAACACTATATCCAAACAGACCGAAACGAGATTCCACTTGAGCCTCGTCACCTAGGAGTTCTATCGAGTGTAGTCAAAATGATTTCTGAGCCTTGTTTGGAACAAACCATGCACCTGTCTTGCACTAATACTAACACTATCTCCAAACGGACCGAAAAGAGATTCCACTTGAGCCTCATCATCTAGGAGTTCCATCGGGTGCTTCCAAAATGATTTCAGAGACTTGTTTGGCACAAACCGTGCACCTCTCTTGCACTGATACTAACACTATCTCCAAACGGACCCAAACAAGATTCCACTTGAGCCTCGTCACCCAGGAGTACCATCGGGTGCGTCCAAAATGATTTCTGAGCCTTGTTTGGAACAAACCGTGCACCAGTCTTGCACTAATACTAACACTATCTCCAAACAGACCAAAACAAGATTCCACTTGAGCCTCATCATCTAGGATTTCCATCGGGTGCTTCCGAAATGATTTCCGAGCCTTGTTTGGTACAAACCATGCACCTATCTTGCACTAATACTAACACTATATCCAAACGGACCGAAACGAGATTCACTTGTGCCTCGTCACCTAGGAGTTCTATCGGGTGCGGTCAAAATGATTTCCGAGCCTTGTTTGGAACAAACCGTGCACCTGTCTTGCACTAATACTAACACTATCTCCAAACGGACCAAAACAAGATTCCACTTGAGCCTCGTCATCTAGGATTTCCATCGGGTGCTTCCGAAATGATTTCCGAGCCTTGTTTGGCATAAACCGTGCACCTATCTTGCACTGATACTAACACTATCTCATAACGGACCAAAACAAGATTCCACTTGAGCCTCGTCACCTAGGAGTACCATCGGGTGCGTGCAAAACGATTTCTGAGCCTATGCTACATTTGTTACAAACCGTGCGCATATCTTGCACTAACACTAACACTATATCCAAACAGACCGAAACGAGATTCCACTTGAGCCTCGTCACCTAGGAGTTCTATCGAGTGTAGTCAAAATGATTTCCGAGCCTTGTTTGGAACAAACCGTGCACCTGTCTTGCACTAATACTAACACTATCTCCAAACGGACCGAAACATGATTCCACTTGAGCCTCGTCATCTAGGAGTTCCATCGGGTGCTTCCGAAATGATTTCGGAGACTTGTTTGGCACAAACCGTGCACCTCTCTTGCACTGATACTAACACTATCTCCAAACGGACCGAAACAAGATTCCACTTGAGCCTCGTCAGCCAGGAGTACCATCGGGTGCGTCCAAAATGATTTCTGAGCCTATGGTACGTTTGCCACAGACCGTGCACCTATCTTGCACTAATACTAACACTATATCCAAATGGACCGAAACAAGATTCCACTTGAGCCTCGTCACCTAGGAGTTCTATCGGGTGCGGTCAAAATGATTTTCGAGCCTTGTTTGGAACAAACCATGCACCTGTCTTGCACTAATACTAACACTATCTCCAAACAGACCAAAACAAGATTCCACTTGAGCCTCGTCATCTAGGATTTCCATCGGGTGCTTCCAAAATGATTTCTGAGCCTTGTTTGGCACAAACCGTGCACCTATCTTGCACTAATACTAACACTATATCCAAACGGACCGAAACGAGATTCCACTTGAACCTCGTCACCTAGGAGTTCTATTGGGTGCGGTCAAAATGATTTCCGAGCCTTGTTTGGAACAAACCGTGCACCTGTCTTGCACTAATACTAACACTATCTCCAAACAGACCAAAACAAGATTCCACTTGAGCCTCGTCATCTAGGATTTCCATCGGGTGCTTCCAAAATGATTTCTGAGCCTTGTTTGGCACAAACCGTGCACCTATCTTGCACTAATACTAACACTATATCCAAACGGACCGAAACGAGATTCCACTTGAACCTCGTCACCTAGGAGTTCTATTGGGTGCGGTCAAAATGATTTCCGAGCCTTGTTTGGAACAAACCGTGCACCTGTCTTGCACTAATACTAACACTATCTCCAAACAGACCAAAACAAGATTCCACTTGAGCCTCGTCATCTAGGATTTCCATCGGGTGCTTCCAAAATGATTTCTGAGCCTTGTTTGGCACAAACCGTGCACCTATCTTGCACTAATACTAACACTATATCCAAACGGACCGAAACGAGATTCCACTTGAACCTCGTCACCTAGGAGTTCTATTGGGTGCGGTCAAAATGATTTCCGAGCCTTGTTTGTAACAAACCGTGCACCTGTCTTGCACTAATACTAACACTATCTCCAAACGGACCAAAACAAGATTCCACTTGAGCCTCGTCATCTAGGATTTCCATCGGGTGCTTCCGAAATGATTTCCGAGCCTTGTTTGGCACAAACCGTGCACCTATCTTGCACTGATACTAACACTATCTCCAAACGGACCGAAACAAGATTCCAATTGAGCCTCGTCACCTAGGAGTACCATCGGGTGCGTGCAAAACGATTTCTGAGCCTATGTTACGTTTGTTACAAACCGTGCACATATCTTGCACTAATACTAACACTATATCCAAACAGACCGAAACGAGATTCCACTTGAGCCTCGTCACCTAGGAGTTCTATCGAGTGTAGTCAAAATGATTTCTGAGCCTTGTTTGGAACAAACCATGCACCTGTCTTGCACTAATACTAACACTATCTCCAAACGGACCGAAAAGAGATTCCACTTGAGCCTCATCATCTAGGAGTTCCATCGGGTGCTTCCAAAATGATTTCAGAGACTTGTTTGGCACAAACCGTGCACCTCTCTTGCACTGATACTAACACTATCTGCAAACGGACCCAAACAAGATTCCACTTGAGCCTCGTCACCCAGGAGTACCATCGGGTGCGTCCAAAATGATTTCTGAGCCTTGTTTGGAACAAACCGTGCACCAGTCTTGCACTAATACTAACACTATCTCCAAACAGACCAAAACAAGATTCCACTTGAGCCTCGTCATCTAGGATTTCCATCGGGTGCTTCCGAAATGATTTCCGAGCCTTGTTTGGAACAAACCATGCACCTATCTTGCACTAATACTAACACTATATCCAAACGGACCGAAACGAGATTCACTTGTGCCTCATCACCTAGGAGTTCTATCGGGTGCGGTCAAAATGATTTCCGAGCCTTGTTTGGAACAAACCGTGCACCTGTCTTGCACTAATACTAACACTATCTCCAAACGGACCAAAACAAGATTCCACTTGAGCCTCGTCATCTAGGATTTCCATCGGGTGCTTCCGAAATGATTTCCGAGCCTTGTTTGGCATAAACCGTGCACCTATCTTGCACTGATACTAACACTATCTCATAACAGACCAAAACAAGATTCCACTTGAGCCTCGTCACCTAGGAGTACCATCGGGTGCGTGCAAAACGATTTCTGAGCCTATGCTACATTTGTTACAAACCGTGCGCATATCTTGCACTAACACTAACACTATATCCAAACAGACCGAAACGAGATTCCACTTGAGCCTCGTCACCTAGGAGTTCTATCGAGTGTAGTCAAAATGATTTCCGAGCCTTGTTTGGAACAAACCGTGCACCTGTCTTGCACTAATACTAACACTATCTCCAAACGGACCGAAACATGATTCCACTTGAGCCTCGTCATCTAGGAGTTCCATCGGGTGCTTCCGAAATGATTTCGGAGACTTGTTTGGCACAAACCGTGCACCTCTCTTGCACTGATACTAACACTATCTCCAAACGGACCGAAACAAGATTCTACTTGAGCCTCGTCAGCCAGGAGTACCATCGGGTGCGTCCAAAATGATTTCTGAGCCTATGGTACGTTTGCCACAGACCGTGCACCTATCTTGCACTAATACTAACACTATATCCAAATGGACCGAAACAAGATTCCACTTGAGCCTCGTCACCTAGGAGTTCTATCGGGTGCGGTCAAAATGATTTTCGAGCCTTGTTTGGAACAAACCATGCACCTGTCTTGCACTAATACTAACACTATCTCCAAACAGACCAAAACAAGATTCCACTTGAGCCTCGTCATCTAGGATTTCCATCGGGTGCTTCCAAAATGATTTCTGAGCCTTGTTTGGCACAAACCGTGCACCTATCTTGCACTAATACTAACACTATATCCAAACGGACCGAAACGAGATTCCACTTGAACCTCGTCACCTAGGAGTTCTATTGGGTGCGGTCAAAATGATTTCCGAGCCTTGTTTGGAACAAACCGTGCACCTGTCTTGCACTAATACTAACACTATCTCCAAACAGACCAAAACAAGATTCCACTTGAGCCTCGTCATCTAGGATTTCCATCGGGTGCTTCCAAAATGATTTCTGAGCCTTGTTTGGCACAAACCGTGCACCTATCTTGCACTAATACTAACACTATATCCAAACGGACCGAAACGAGATTCCACTTGAACCTCGTCACCTAGGAGTTCTATTGGGTGCGGTCAAAATGATTTCCGAGCCTTGTTTGTAACAAACCGTGCACCTGTCTTGCACTAATACTAACACTATCTCCAAACGGACCAAAACAAGATTCCACTTGAGCCTCGTCATCTAGGATTTCCATCGGGTGCTTCCGAAATGATTTCCGAGCCTTGTTTGGCACAAACCGTGCACCTATCTTGCACTGATACTAACACTATCTCCAAACGGACCGAAACAAGATTCCAATTGAGCCTCGTCACCTAGGAGTACCATCGGGTGCGTGCAAAACGATTTCTGAGCCTATGTTACGTTTGTTACAAACCGTGCACATATCTTGCACTAATACTAACACTATATCCAAACAGACCGAAACGAGATTCCACTTGAGCCTCGTCACCTAGGAGTTCTATCGAGTGTAGTCAAAATGATTTCTGAGCCTTGTTTGGAACAAACCATGCACCTGTCTTGCACTAATACTAACACTATCTCCAAACGGACCGAAAAGAGATTCCACTTGAGCCTCATCATCTAGGAGTTCCATCGGGTGCTTCCAAAATGATTTCAGAGACTTGTTTGGCCCAAACCGTGCACCTCTCTTGCACTGATACTAACACTATCTCCAAACGGACCCAAACAAGATTCCACTTGAGCCTCGTCACCCAGGAGTACCATCGGGTGCGTCCAAAATGATTTCTGAGCCTTGTTTGGAACAAACCGTGCACCAGTCTTGCACTAATACTAACACTATCTCCAAACAGACCAAAACAAGATTCCACTTGAGCCTCGTCATCTAGGATTTCCATCGGGTGCTTCCGAAATGATTTCCGAGCCTTGTTTGGTACAAACCATGCACCTATCTTGCACTAATACTAACACTATATCCAAACGGACCGAAACGAGATTCACTTGTGCCTCGTCACCTAGGAGTTCTATCGGGTGCGGTCAAAATGATTTCCGAGCCTTGTTTGGAACAAACCGTGCACCTGTCTTGCACTAATACTAACACTATCTCCAAACGGACCAAAACAAGATTCCACTTGAGCCTCGTCATCTAGGATTTCCATCGGGTGCTTCCGAAATGATTTCCGAGCCTTGTTTGGCACAAACCGTGCACCTATCTTGCACTGATACTAACACTATCTCATAACGGACCAAAACAAGATTCCACTTGAGCCTCGTCACCTAGGAGTACCATCGGGTGCGTGCAAAACGATTTCTGAGCCTATGCTACATTTGTTACAAACCGTGCGCATATCTTGCACTAATACTAACACTATATCCAAACAGACCGAAATGAGATTCCACTTGAGCCTCGTCACCTAGGAGTTCTATCGAGTGTAGTCAAAATGATTTCCGAGCCTTGTTTGGAACAAACCGTGCACCTGTCTTGCACTAATACTAACACTATCTCCAAACGGACCGAAACATGATTCCACTTGAGCCTCGTCATCTAGGAGTTCCATCGGGTGCTTTCGAAATGATTTCGGAGACTTATTTGGCACAAACCGTGCACCTCTCTTGCACTGATACTAACACTATCTCCAAACGGACCGAAACAAGATTCCACTTGAGCCTCGTCAGCCAGGAGTACCATCGGGTGCGTCCAAAATGAATTCTGAGCCTATGGTACGTTTGCCACAGACCGTGCACCTATCTTGCACTAATACTAACACTATATCCAAATGGACCGAAACAAGATTCCACTTGAGCCTCGTCACCTAGGAGTTCTATCGGGTGCGGTCAAAATGATTTTCGAGCCTTGTTTGGAATAAACCATGCACCTGTCTTGCACTAATACTAACACTATCTCCAAACAGACCAAAACAAGATTCCACTTGAGCCTCGTCATCTAGGATTTCCATCGGGTGCTTCCAAAATGATTTCCGAGCCTTGTTTGGCACAAACCGTGCACCTATCTTGCACTAATACTAACACTATATCCAAACGGACCGAAACGAGATTCCACTTGAGCCTCGTCACCTAGGAGTTCTATCGGGTGCGGTCAAAATGATTTCCGAGCCTTGTTTGGAACAAACCGTGCACCTGCTTGCACTAATACTAACACTATCTCCAAATGGACCAAAACAAGATTCCACTTGAGCCTCGTCATCTAGGATTTCCATCGGGTGCTTCCGAAATGATTTCCGAGCCTTGTTTGGCACAAACCGTGCACCTATCTTGCACTGATACTAACACTATCTCCAAACGGACCGAAACAAGATTCCACTTGAGCCTCGTCACCTAGGAGTACCATCGGGTGCGTGCAAAACGATTTCTGAGCCTATGTTACGCTTGTTACAAACCGTGCACATATCTTGCACTAATACTAACACTATATCCAAACAGACCAAAACGAGATTCCACTTGAGCCTCGTCACCTAGGAGTTCTATCGAGTGTAGTCAAAATGATTTCTGAGCCTTGTTTGGAACAAACCGTGCACCTGTCTTGCACTAATACTAACACTATCTCCAAACGGACCGAAACGAGATTCCACTTGAGCCTCATCATCTAGGAGTTCCATCGGGTGCTTCCGAAATGATTTCAGAGACTTGTTTGGCACAAACCGTGCACCTCTCTTGCACTGATACTAACACTATCTCCAAACGGACCCAAACAAGATTCCACTTGAGCCTCGTCACCTAGGAGTTCTATCGGGTGCGGTCAAAATGATTTTCGAGCCTTGTATGGAACAAACCGTGCACCTGTCTTGCACTAATACTAACACTATCTCCAAACGGACCGAAACAAGATTCCACTTGAGCCTCGTCACCTAGGAGTACCATCGGGTGCGTGCAAAACGATTTATGAGCCTATGTTACGTTTGTTAGAAACCGTGCACATATCTTGCACTAATACTAACACTATATCCAAACGGACCGAAACGAGATTCCACTTGAGCCTCGTCACCTAGGAGTTCTATCGGGTGCGGTCAAAATGATTTCCGAGCCTTGTTTGGAACAAACCGTGCACCTGTCTTGCACTAATACTAACACTATCTCCAAACGGACCGAAAAATGATTCCACTTGAGCCTCGTCATCTAGGAGTTCCATCGGGTGCTTCCGAAATGATTTCAGAGACTTGTTTGGCACAAACCGTGCACCTCTCTTGCACTGATACTAACACTATCTCCAAACGGACCGAAACGAGATTCCACTTGAGCCTCATCATCTAGGAGTTCCATCGGGTGCTTCCGAAATGATTTCAGAGACTTGTTTGGCACAAACCGTGCACCTCTCTTGCACTGATACTAACACTATCTCCAAACGGACCCAAACAAGATTCCACTTGAGCCTCGTCACCCAGGAGTACCATCGGGTGCATCCAAAATGATTTTCGAGCCTTGTTTGGAACAAACCGTGCACCTGTCTTGCACTAATACTAACACTATCTCCAAACAGACCAAAACAAGATTCCACTTGAGCCTCGTCATCTAGGATTTCCATCGGGTGCTTCCAAAATGATTTCCGAGCCTTGTTTGGTGCAAACCATGCACCTATCTTGCACTAATACTAACACTATATCCAAACGGACCGAAACGAGATTCACTTGTGCCTCGTCACCTAGGAGTTCTATCGGGTGCGGTCAAAATGATTTCCAAGCCTTGTTTGGAACAAACCGTGCACCTGTCTTGCACTAATACTAACACTATCTCCAAACGGACCAAAACAAGATTCCACTTGAGCCTCGTCATCTAGGATTTCCATCGGGTGCTTCCGAAATGATTTCCGAGCCTTGTTTGGCACAAACCGTGCACCTATCTTGCACTGATACTAACACTATCTCATAACGGACCAAAACAAGATTCCACTTGAGCCTCGTCACCTAGGAGTACCATCGGGTGTGTGCAAAACGATTTCTGAGCCTATGCTACGCTTGTTACAAACCGTGCGCATATCTTGCACTAATACTAACACTATATCCAAACAGACCGAAACGAGATTCCACTTGAGCCTCGTCACCTAGGAGTTCTATCGAGTGTAGTCAAAATGATTTCCGAGCCTTGTTTGGAACAAACCGTGCACCTGTCTTGCACTAATACTAACACTATCTCCAAACGGACCGAAAAATGATTCCACTTGAGCCTCGTCATCTAGGAGTTCCATCGGGTGCTTCCGAAATGATTTCGGAGACTTGTTTGGCACAAACCGTGCACCTCTCTTGCACTGATACTAACACTATCTCCAAACGGACCGAAACAAGATTCCACTTGAGCCTCGTCAGCCAGGAGTACCATCGGGTGCGTCCAAAATGATTTCTGAGCCTATGGTACGTTTGCCACAGACCGTGCACCTATCTTGCACTAATACTAACACTATATCCAAATGGACCGAAACGAGATTCCACTTGAGCCTCGTCACCTAGGAGTTCTATCGGGTGCGGTCAAAATGATTTTCGAGCCTTGTTTGGAACAAACCATGCACCTGTCTTGCACTAATACTAACACTATCTCCAAACAGACCAAAACAAGATTCCACTTGAGCCTCGTCATCTAGGATTTCCATCGGGTGCTTCCAAAATGATTTCCGAGCCTTGTTTGGCACAAACCGTGCACCTATCTTGCACTAATACTAACACTATATCCAAACGGACCGAAACGAGATTCCACTTGAGCCTCGTCACCTAGGAGTTCTATCGGGTGCGGTCAAAATGATTTCCGAGCCTTGTTTGGAACAAACCGTGCACCTATCTTGCACTAATACTAACACTAACTCCAAATAGACCGAAACAAGATTCCACTTGAGCCTCGTCATCTAGGAGTTCCATTGGGTGCTTCCGAAATGATTTGCGAGACTTGTTTGCCAAAAACCGTGAACCTATCTTGCACTAATACTAACACTATATCCAAATGGACCGAAACGAGATTCCACTTGAGCCTCGTCACCTAGGAGTTCTATCGGGTGCGGTCAAAATGATTTTCGAGCCTTGTTTGGAACAAACCATGCACCTGTCTTGCACTAATACTAACACTATCTCCAAACAGACCAAAACAAGATTCCACTTGAGCCTCGTCATCTAGGATTTCCGTCGGGTGCTTCCAAAATGATTTCCGAGCCTTGTTTGGCACAAACCGTGCGCATATCTTGCACTAATACTAACACTATATCCAAACAGACCAAAACGAGATTCCACTTGAGCCTCGTCACCTAGGAGTTCTATCGAGTGTAGTCAAAATGATTTCCGAGCCTTGTTTGGAACAAACCGTGCACCTGTCTTGCACTAATACTAACACTATCTCCAAACGGACCGAAACGACATTCCACTTGAGCCTCATCATCTAGGAGTTCCATCGGGTGCTTCCGAAATGATTTCAGAGACTTGTTTGGCACAAACCGTGCACCTCTCTTGCACTGATACTAACACTATCTCCAAACGGACCCAAACAAGATTCCACTTGAGCCTCGTCACCTAGGAGTTCTATCGGGTGCGGTCAAAATGATTTTCGAGCCTTGTATGGAACAAACCGTGCACCTGTCTTGCACTAATACTAACACTATCTCCAAACGGACCGAAACAAGATTCCACTTGAGCCTCGTCACCTAGGAGTACCATCGGGTGCGTGCAAAACGATTTATGAGCCTATGTTACGTTTGTTACAAACCGTGCACATATCTTGCACTAATACTAACACTATATCCAAACGGACCGAAACGAGATTCCACTTGAGCCTCGTCACCTAGGAGTTCTATCGGGTGCGGTCAAAATGATTTCCGAGCCTTGTTTGGAACAAACCGTGCAACTGCTTGCACTAATACTAACACTATCTCCAAACGGACCAAAATAAGATTCCACTTGAGCCTCGTCATCTAGGATTTCCATCGGGTGCTTCCGAAATGATTTCTGAGCCTTGTTTGGCACAAACCGTGCACCTATCTTGCACTAATACTAACAGTATCTCCAAATGGATCGAAACAAGATTCCACTTGAGCCTCGTCACCTAGGAGTACCATCGGGTGCGTGCAAAATGATTTCTGAGCCTATGTTACGTTTGTTACAAACCGTGCACATATCTTGCACTAATACTAACACTATATCCAAACAGACCGAAACGAGATTCCACTTGAGCCTCGTCACCTAGGAGTTCTATCGAGTGTAGTCAAAATGATTTCCGAGCCTTGTTTGGAACAAACCGTGCACCTGTCTTGCACTAATACTAACACTATCTCCAAACGGACCGAAACGAGATTCCACTTGAGCCTCATCATCTAGGAGTTCCATCGGGTGCTTCCGAAATGATTTCAGAGACTTGTTTGGCACAAACCGTGCACCTCTCTTGCACTGATACTAACACTATCTCCAAACGGACCCAAACAAGATTCCACTTGAGCCTCGTCACCCAGGAGTACCATCGGGTGCGTCCAAAATGATTTTTGAGCCTTGTTTGGAACAAACCGTGCACCAATCTTGCACTAATACTAACACTATCTCCAAACAGACCAAAACAAGATTCCACTTGAGCCTCGTCATCTAGGATTTCCATCGGGTGCTTCCGAAATGATTTTCGAGCCTTGTTTGGTGCAAACCATGCACCTATCTTGCACTAATACTAACACTATATCCAAATGGACCGAAACGAGATTCACTTGTGCCTCGTCACCTAGGAGTTCTATCGGGTGCGGTCAAAATGATTTCCGAGCCTTGTTTGGAACAAACCGTGCACCTGTCTTGCACTAATACTAACACTATCTCCAAACGGACCAAAACAAGATTCCACTTGAGCCTCGTCATCTAGGATTTCCATCGGGTGCTTCCGAAATGATTTCCGAGCCCTGTTTGGCACAAACCGTGCACCTATCTTGCACTGATACTAACACTATCTCATAACGGACCAAAACAAGATTCCACTTGAGCCTCGTCACCTAGGAGTACCATCGGGTGCGTGCAAAACGATTTCTGAGCCTATGCTACGTTTGTTACAAACCGTGCGCATATCTTGCACTAATACTAACACTATATCCAAACAGACCGAAACGAGATTCCACTTGAGCCTCGTCACCTAGGAGTTCTATCGAGTGTAGTCAAAATGATTTCCGAGCCTTGTTTGGAACAAACCGTGCACCTGTCTTGCACTAATACTAACACTATCTCCAAACGGACCGAAAAATGATTCCACTTGAGCCTCGTCATCTAGGAGTTCCATCGGGTGCTTCCGAAATGATTTCGGAGACTTGTTTGGCACAAACCGTGCACCTCTCTTGCACTGATACTAACACTATCTCCAAACGGACCGAAACAAGATTCCACTTGAGCCTCGTCAGCCAGGAGTACCATCGGGTGCGTCCAAAATGATTTCTGAGCCTATGGTACGTTTGCCACAGACCGTGCACCTATCTTGCACTAATACTAACACTATATCCAAATGGACCGAAACAAGATTCCACTTGAGCCTCGTCACCTAGGAGTTCAATCGGGTGCGGTCAAAATGATTTTCGAGCCTTGTTTGGAACAAACCATGCACCTGTCTTGCACTAATACTAACACTATCTCCAAGCAGACCAAAACAAGATTCCACTTGAGCCTCGTCATCTAGGATTTCCATCGGGTGCTTCCAAAATGATTTCCGAGCCTTGTTTGGCACAAACCGTGCACCTATCTTGCACTAATACTAACACTATATCCAAACGGACCGAAACGAGATTCCACTTGAGCCTCGTCACCTAGGAGTTCTATCGGGTGCGGTCAAAATGATTTCCGAGCCTTGTTTGGAACAAACCGTGCACCTGCTTGCACTAATACTAACACTATCTCCAAACGGACCAAAACAAGATTCCACTTGAGCCTCGTCATCTAGGATTTCCATCGGGTGCTTCCGAAATGATTTCCGAGCCTTATTTGGCACAAACCGTGCACCTATCTTGCACTGATACTAACACTATCTCCAAACGGACCGAAACAAGATTCCACTTGAGCCTCGTCACCTAGGAGTACCATCGGGTGCATGCAAAACGATTTCTGAGCCTATGTTACGCTTGTTACAAACCGTGCACATATCTTGCACTAATACTAACACTATATCCAAATAGACCAAAACGAGATTCCACTTGAGCCTCGTCACCTAGGAGTTCTATCGAGTGTAGTCAAAATGATTTCCGAGCCTTGTTTGGAACAAACCGTGCACCTGTCTTGCACTAATACTAACACTATCTCCAAACGGACCGAAACGAGATTCCACTTGAGCCTCATCATCTAGGAGTTCCATCGGGTGCTTCCGAAATGATTTCAGAGACTTGTTTGGCACAAACCGTGCACCTCTCTTGCACTGATACTAACACTATCTCCAAACGGACCCAAACAAGATTCCACTTGAGCCTCGTCACCTAGGAGTTCTATCGGGTGCGGTCAAAATGATTTTCGAGCCTTGTATGGAACAAACCGTGCACCTGTCTTGCACTAATACTAACACTATCTCCAAACGGACCGAAACAAGATTCCACTTGAGCCTCGTCACCTAGGAGTACCATCGGGTGCGTGCAAAACGATTTATGAGCCTATGTTACGTTTGTTACAAACCGTGCACATATCTTGCACTAATACTAACACTATATCCAAACGGACCGAAACAAGATTCCACTTGAGCCTCGTCACCTAGGAGTTCTATCGGGTGCGGTCAAAATGATTTCCGAGCCTTGTTTGGAACAAACCGTGCACCTGTCTTGCACTAATACTAACACTATCTCCAAACGGACCGAAAAATGATTCCACTTGAGCCTCGTCATCTAGGAGTTCCATCGGGTGCTTCCGAAATGATTTCAGAGACTTGTTTGGCACAAACCGTGCACCTCTCTTGCACTGATACTAACACTATCTCCAAACGGACCAAAACGAGATTCCACTTGAGCCTGATCATCTAGGAGTTCCATCGGGTGCTTCCGAAATGATTTCAGAGACTTGTTTGGCACAAACCGTGCACCCCTCTTGCACTGATACTAACACTATCTCCAAACGGACCGAAACGAGATTCCACTTGAGCCTCATCATCTAGGAGTTCCATCGGGTGCTTCCGAAATGATTTCAGAGACTTGTTTGGCACAAACCGTGCACCTCTCTTGCACTGATACTAACACTATCTCCAAACGGACCCAAACAAGATTCCACTTGAGCCTCGTCACCCAGGAGTACCATCGGGTGCATCCAAAATGATTTTCGAGCCTTGTTTGGAACAAACCGTGCACCTGTCTTGCACTAATACTAACACTATCTCCAAACAGACCAAAACAAGATTCCACTTGAGCCTCGTCATCTAGGATTTCCATCGGGTGCTTCCGAAATGATTTCCGAGCCTTGTTTGGTGCAAACCATGCACCTATCTTGCACTAATACTAACACTATATCCAAACGGACCGAAACGAGATTCACTTGTGCCTCGTCACCTAGGAGTTCTATCGGGTGCGGTCAAAATGATTTCCGTGCCTTGTTTGGAACAAACCGTGCACCTGTCTTGCACTAATACTAACACTATCTCCAAACGGACCAAAACAAGATTCCACTTGAGCCTCGTCATCTAGGATTTCCATCGGGTGCTTCCGAAATGATTTCCGAGCCTTGTTTGGCACAAACTGTGCACCTATCTTGCACTGATACTAACACTATCTCATAACGGACCAAAACAAGATTCCACTTGAGCCTCGTCACCTAGGAGTACCATCGGGTGCGTGCAAAACGATTTCTGAGCCTATGCTACGCTTGTTACAAACCGTGCGCATATCTTGCACTAATACTAACACTATATCCAAACAGACCGAAACGAGATTCCACTTGAGCCTCGTCACCTAGGAGTTCTATCGAGTGTAGTCAAAATGATTTCCAAGCCTTGTTTGGAACAAACCGTGCACCGGTCTTGCACTAATACTAACACTATCTCCAAACGGACCAAAAAATGATTCCACTTGAGCCTCGTCATCTAGGAGTTCCATCGGGTGCTTCCGAAATGATTTCGGAGACTTGTTTGGCACAAACCGTGCACCTCTCTTGCACTGATACTAACACTATCTCCAAACGGACCGAAACAAGATTCCACTTGAGCCTCGTCAGCAAGGAGTACCATCGGGTGCGTCCAAAATGATTTCTGAGCCTATGGTACGTTTGCCACAGACCGTGCACCTATCTTGCACTAATACTAACACTATATCCAAATGGACCGAAACGAGATTCCACTTGAGCCTCGTCACCTAGGAGTTCTATCGGGTGCGGTCAAAATGATTTTCGAGCCTTGTTTGGAACAAACCATGCACCTGTCTTGCACTAATACTAACACTATCTCCAAACAGACCAAAACAAGATTCCACTTGGGCCTCATCATCTAGGATTTCCATCGGGTGCTTCCAAAATGATTTCCGAGCCTTGTTTGGCACAAACCGTGCACCTATCTTGCACTAATACTAACACTATATCCAAACGGACCGAAACGAGATTCCACTTGAGCCTCGTCACCTAGGAGTTCTATCGGGTGCGGTCAAAATGATTTCCGAGCCTTGTTTGGAACAAACCGTGCACCTATCTTGCACTAATACTAACACTAACTCCAAATAGACCGAAACAAGATTCCACTTGAGCCTCATCATCTAGGAGTTCCATTGGGTGCTTCCGAAATGATTTGCGAGACTTGTTTGCCAAAAACCGTGAACCTATCTTGCACTAATACTAACACTATATCCAAATGGACCGAAACAAGATTCCACTGGAGCCTCGTCACCTAGGAGTTCTATCGGGTGCGGTCAAAATGATTTTCGAGCCTTGTTTGGAACAAACCATGCACCTGTCTTGCACTAATACTAACACTATCTCCAACAGACCAAAACAAGATTCCACTTGAGCCTCGTCATCTAGGATTTCCATCGGGTGCTTCCAAAATGATTTCCGAGCCTTGTTTGGCACAAACCGTGCGCATATCTTGCACTAATACTAACACTATATCCAAACAGACCAAAACGAGATTCCACTTGAGCCTCGTCACCTAGGAGTCCTATCGAGTGTAGTCAAAATGATTTCCGAGCCTTGTTTGGAACAAACCGTGCACCTGTCTTGCACTAATACTAACACTATCTCCAAACGGACCGAAACGAGATTCCACTTGAGCCTCATCATCTAGGAGTTCCATCGGGTGCTTCCGAAATGATTTCAGAGACTTGTTTGGCACAAACCGTGCACCTCTCTTGCACTGATACTAACACTATCTCCAAACGGACCCAAACAAGATTCCACTTGAGCCTCGTCACCTAGGAGTTCTATCGGGTGCGGTCAAAATGATTTTCGAGCCTTGTATGGAACAAACCGTGCACCTGTCTTGCACTAATACTAACACTATCTCCAAACGGACCGAAACAAGATTCCACTTGAGCCTCGTCACCTAGGAGTACCATCGGGTGCGTGCAAACGATTTATGAGCCTATGTTACGTTTGTTACAAACCGTGCACATATCTTGCACTAATACTAACACTATATCCAAACGGACCGAAACGAGATTCCACTTGAGCCTCGTCACCTAGGAGTTCTATTGGGTGCGGTCAAAATGATTTCCGAGCCTTGTTTGGAACAAACCGTGCAACTGCTTGCACTAATACTAACACTATCTCCAAACGGACCAAAATAAGATTCCACTTGAGCCTCGTCATCTAGGATTTCCATCGGGTGCTTCCGAAATGATTTCCGAGCCTTGTTTGGCACAAACCGTGCACCTATCTTGCACTGATACTAACACTATCTCCAAACGGACCGAAACGAGATTCCACTTGAGCCTCATCATCTAGGAGTTCCATCGGGTGCTTCCGAAATGATTTCAGAGACTTGTTTGGCACAAACCGTGCACCTCTCTTGCACTGATACTAACACTATCTCCAAACGGACCCAAACAAGATTCCACTTGAGCCTCGTCACCCAGGAGTACCATCGGGTGCGTCCAAAATAATTTCTGAGCCTTGTTTGGAACAAACCGTGCACCAGTCTTGCACTAATACTAACACTATCTCCAAACAGACCAAAACAAGATTCCACTTGAGCCTCGTCATCTAGGATTTCCATCGGGTGCTTCTGAAATGATTTTCGAGCCTTGTTTGGTGCAAACCATGCACCTATCTTGCACTAATACTAACACTATATCCAAACGGACCGAAACGAGATTCACTTGTGCCTCGTCACCTAGGAGTTCTATCGGGTGCGGTCAAAATGATTTCCGAGCCTTGTTTGGAACAAACCGTGCACCTGTCTTGCACTAATACTAACACTATCTCCAAACGGACCAAAACAAGATTCCACTTGAGCCTCGTCATCTAGGATTTCCATCGGGTGCTTCCGAAATGATTTCCGAGCCTTGTTTGGCACAAACCGTGCACCTATCTTGCACTGATACTAACACTATCTCATAACGGACCAAAACAAGATTCCACTTGAGCCTCGTCACCTAGGAGTACCATCGGGTGCGTGCAAAACGATTTCTGAGCCTATGCTACGTTTGTTACAAACCGTGCGCATATCTTGCACTAATACTAACACTATATCCAAACAGACCGAAACGAGATTCCACTTGAGCCTCGTCACCTAGGAGTTCTATCGAGTGTAGTCAAAATGATTTCCGAGCCTTGTTTGGAACAAACCGTGCACCTGTCTTGCACTAATACTAACACTATCTCCAAACGGACCGAAAAATGATTCCACTTGAGCCTCGTCATCTAGGAGTTCCATCGGGTGCTTCCGAATGATTTCGGAGACTTGTTTGGCACAAACCGTGCACCTCTCTTGCAACTGATACTAACACTATCTCCAAACGGACCGAAACAAAATCCACTTGAGCCTCGTCAGCCTGGGAGTACCATCGGGTGCGTCCAAAATGATTTCTGAGCCTATGGTACGTTTGCCACAGACCGTGCACCTATCTTGCACTAATACTAACACTATATCCAAATGGACCGAAACGAGATTCCACTTGAGCCTCGTCACCTAGGAGTTCAATCGGGTGCGGTCAAAATGATTTTCGAGCCTTGTTTGGAACAAACCATGCACCTGTCTTGCACTAATAAACACTATCTCCAAACAGACCAAAACAAGATTCCACTTGAGCCTCGTCATCTAGGATTTCCATCGGGTGCTTCCAAAATGATTTCCGATCCTTGTTTTGGCACAAACCGTGCACCTATCTTGCACTAATACTAACACTATATCCAAACGGACCGAAACGAGATTCCACTTGAGCCTCGTCACCTAGGAGTTCTATCGGGTGCGGTCAAAATGATTTCCGAGCCTTGTTTGGAACAAACCGTGCACCTGCTTGCACTAATACTAACACTATCTCCAAATGGACCAAAACAAGAATTCCACTTGAGCCTCGTCATCTAGGATTTCCATCGGGTGCTTCCGAATGATTTCCGGCCTTGTTTGGCACAAACCGTGCACCTATCTTGCACTGATACTAACACTATCTCCAAACGGACCGAAACAAGATTCCACTTGAGCCTCGTCACCTAGGGTACCATCGGGTGTGCAAAACGATTTCTGAGCCTATGTTACGCTTGTTACAAACCGTGCACATCTTGCACTAATACTAACACTATATCCAAACAGACCAAACGAGATTCCACTTGAGCCTCGTCACCTAGGAGTCCTATCGAGTGTAGTCAAAATGATTTCCGAGCCTTGTTTGGAACAAACCGTGCCTGTCTTGCACTAATACTAACACTATCTCCAAACGGACCGAAACGAGATTCCACTGAGCATCATCATCTAGGAGTTCCATCGGGTGCTTCCGAAATGATTTCAGAGACTTGTTTGGCACAAACCGTGCACCTCTCTTGCACTGATACTAACACTACTCCAACCGGACCCAAACAAGATTCCACTTGAG
>NW_027097910.1:0-40000 GCF_019320115.1 Miscanthus floridulus | reverse complement strand
CACCTATGCCTTATGGCCAAGGGTGAACGCAAGGTATCAAATGATGATGAGAGTAGTGATGATGAACATGCTAGTAATAATGATAGCGATAGTGATGATGATGAATATGAATCACCTTCCTATAATGATCTTGCTAGATTGCTAAAACAATATACTAAGATCATTATAAAAACTAGAGCTAAGAATGAAAAGCTAGAGGCTAAAAATGATGCACTTTTAGCAAAATGTGATATAGCCAAAAAGGTTAGTGTTGAGCTTAGAGAAGCAAATGATGCTATATCATCCAAACTCAAGGAGCTCAAATCTTCTAAGAAAGAGCTTAAAGATAAACATGATAAACTTGAGTGGGTGCACAAAGAGCTCATCACTAGTCACAACAAGCTAAAAGAAGAAGAGAGAATTCTGTATTTGACACTAAAACAAATCGCTCTTTCGTATTTGGCACTGGAAATTTTGAACTTACTTATCTAGCATCAACTTGAAAATTCCTTCAATATATGGCACTTCTGTCCATTTGATGCAGTAATGGTGTCAAGTGCCACCTAAAATGACATATATGCCCTTCTATATACTAGCAACATGTAGTGCCAGATAGGAAAAGAATAAATAGACATAATATCAAATAAGGAAAACACAAATATCACAAATATACTTGTGAATGAAACATAACATTTTGATAATTGAAGAGTGACAATAATAATCAATAAATTTGATGCACAAGTTTCACAAATCTAACCACATTGTCAGCATACTTAAAAAACAAAAAAAATATAAACACCTTACACACCTCACAATGAGCAAATCTGGACTAGCAGATCTTTGTCGAAGACGAAGCCCTTTGGAAACAATGAACAAAACGCAAAGCTACGCTTCAGCGGCATGCACCGGTCGTAGCTCACCTTCAACACCGGCAGTACTAGATTCTTCACCTCATTGTCAGCCCACAAGTTGTTATTCAGGACTTCATCCTAGTGCTTCCAGCTGGTTGAAGCACCCAGGGCACTACCAGCTGCCTCTGCCGCCAATGGCAAGCCTGACATTTCTTCGCGATCTTCTCACCGATCTTTACAAGTTCTTGGTCGACGTTGGCATCACTATTTGGCAGTGCCTGTCGCTGGCATACATGCCAGCAGTCTTCATCTGACAAGCATTTGAGATGATACACCTTGGTGCTCACCATCCTGGTAACCTTGTTGCTCCTCGTCGTCATGGCAACCGCGCTCCTCGGAGCACAACAGCTCAGCAGGGCCGTCAGGCTGTTCCAGTGGCTAGGATTGTCATCCCACACGTCATCGAGAACGATCAAGCACCTCATCCCCACAAGGTGCTCGACTATGAACTCATGAAGCGTGCTTAGCTCGCTGCACTCTGGGCGCAATCTAGTGACCGCCTCGATGATCTTACGGGTCACGCTGACGATGTCAAACTCATAGGATACCCAAATCTAGTGTGTCAGTTCAAAGCACGACTTCACGGCCTCCATGTCGCAGATGTGCTGCATCAGAGCTTTCTTGCCGACACTGGCCATCCTGACGATGGGCATGATAGCATAGGTCCTCCCGCCATCTAGCTCCCCGCGTACCAGCGCGACGACCCTCTCGATGTCGCGCTTCCGTCCGTGGAGGCGCTCGGGATGGGGAAGCGCGCTGCTTGGCACGAGTGGGCTCGCCGTAGGCCAGGGCACACCGTCGTCGGGCCACACCCAGAGCTTCTTCCTGTCCAACGCGATCTCCTCGTACCTCGCCTAGATGCCGTCGATCTTGCGGCAGAGCCGCCTCGTGATCTCCTTGTACCACGCCCCTCGCCCCACGAGATGGGGCCAGCGTCGGCCAGCGAGCCCACCCCACCGCCGCGTCCCCTACTAGAAGCTCGGCTCACCCCACTGCCGCGACCCCTGCTGGACCTGCTCGTCGATCTGCCACCATGGGGAGACCTCGGCTGAGGGACCGGCGCCTCTAGCTGAAGGAAGGGCACCATGATTTGCTGGGCGTCGGCGGCCGACGGCTCCTCCACCCCATCCTCATCTCCTCTGGCTTCGGTTTTTTTTCACATGAAGAGAAGATTGATGGGGAAGAAGGGACCGAGCAGGTGTGTGCGACCAAATTAAGCAGAGGGCTATTTTGGTACTTATTAAAAAAACTAACATGGTCAACGAAGTCAACAAACAGATGGATGGCCAAAATGGACGGAAGTGCCATATACAGAAGGAATTTTCAAGTTGAAGCTAGATAAGGAAGTTCAAAATTTCCAGTGCCAAATACAAAAAAGTGATTTGTTTCGGTGCCAAATACAAAATTCTCCCAAAGAAGAATACACCACTCTCAAGATTAATCATGATAATCTAGTCATTGCTCAAGAATATTTATTCAATGAGCCACATGATGCTACTAACAATGTTGTTAAGATTGATATAGCTACATCATGTGATGATTTGATCATTGAGAGCATTGAGCAAAGTTCTAGTAGCAAGGGCAAGCAAGTGGTTGAGGCCGATGATTATGATGAGTTTGTCAAGCTCAAGAATGACAATGAAAAGCTTAAGAAAGATCTTGAAGAACTCAAAACCACCAAGTCCGTTGTGCTAGAAACTCTTGATCATGATGATGGGTTGATACTTGAGAATGAGAAGCTCAAAGAAGAAAACAAGAAGCTCAAGGAAGAGAAAAACAATGATGCTCTTAAGGAAGAAAACAAGAAGCTCAAGTTGGAGAAAGAGCATCTCAAGATTGGATTGAGCAAGTTCACTAGAGGCAAGTATCTTTAAAGTGAGCTACTAATGAACACCGTCATGAAGATAGATAGAAGTGGCATTGGGTACATGACAAATAAAGAGAAGAAGGCTCAAGCTCAATAACAACAAAAGTCAAAGCCAAAGAAGTGTTTTGAGTGTGGAAAAGAAGGCCACTTTGCTCATGTGCCAAACTCCACCACCACAACCCTTGCCCAAGCATGCTAGACCTTTTGCCTTCAATGCTCACTACATGCTTAGAAAGGACTCTAGTGGAAAGATGAAAGTCATGTTCTTAGGACCCCCAACAAGAATAGACCTAAGAAAATTTAGGTTGCTAAGTCACTTGTTGAGAAGGTGAAGGGCCCTCAACAAGTTTGGTTCCTAAAGCTTGATCTCTTGTGTGTAGGTGAACTACAAGACCGGTGGAAGTCATTGGATTATTGATAGTGGTTGCACACAACATATGACCGATGATCCTCGTATGTTCACCTCACTAGATGAAGAAGTAGATGGACAAGAAAGAATCACATTTGGAGATAACTCAAAGGGCAAGGTTAAAGGATTGGGCAAAGTGGCAATATCAAATGATCATTCTATCTCAAATGTGCTATATGTTGCTTCATTGAGCTTCAACTTGCTATCCGTTGGCAATTATGTGATCTTGGCTTTTAATGCTTGTTCACCAAGAAGGAAGTTGCTGTATCTAAGAAGGATGATGATCAAGTGATATTCAAAGGATTTAGATACAACAACCTATATCTAGTGGACTTCACCTCCGAAGATACAAATTTGAAGACTTGTCTTTTCACCAAAACAACACTTGAGTGGCTATGGCATAGAAGACTTGCTTATGTTGGGATGAGCTCACTCAAGAAGCTAATGAAGAATGATTTGGTGATAGGGTTGAAGGATGTGAAGTTTGAGAAGGACAAGCTTTGTAGTGCATGTCAAGCCGGCAAGCAAGTTGCAAATACTCATCCAACCAAAGCTTTCATGTCAACTACAAGAGTGCTATAACTCCTTCACATGGACTTATTTGGGCCAACAATATACAAGAGTTTGGGAGGAAATCTTTATTGTCTTGTGATTGTTGATGACTATTCAAGATATACATGAGTATTCTTCCTTCATGACAAATCTAAAGTTGCATCATGCTTCAAGAAGTTTGCCAAGAGAGCACAAAATGAATTTGAAGTGAAGCTCAAGAAGATAAGAAGTGACAATGGGAAGGAATTTTACAACACAAACATAGAGGCCTATTGTGATGAAGTTGGAATCAAACATGAGGTCTCCGCAACATATACTCCTCAACAAAATAGTATAGTTGAGAGGAAGAATCGGACATTGATCACTCTTGCAAGAACAATGCTTTATGAGTACAACACCCTTGAAGCTCTATGGGCAAAAGCTATCAACACCGCATGCTATGCATTCAACCGCCTATTCCTTCAAAAGTTCCTTGGCAAGACACCTTATGAGTTGCTCAATGGAAAGAAGCCAGACATCTTCTTCTTTAGGGTGTTTGGTTGCAAATGCTACATCTACAAGAAGCGACAACACCTAGGGAAGTTTCAAAGACATTGTGATATTGGTTTTCTTGTTGGTTACTTATCAAAGTCCAAAGCATATAGAGTATTTAATCATGCCACCGGTTTGGTTGAAGAAACATATGATGTGGAATTTGATGAATCTAACAGCTCCCAAGGTGCACATGAGAATCTTGATGATGTAGGTGATGAACCATTGAGGGAGGCTATGAAGAACATTCTGGTTAGAGACATCAAGCCTAAAGATGATGAAGATGATGTACAAGTGATTGATCCACCTTCTTCATCAAGTGTGCCATAAGATGATAATAAAGATGGGAGAGTAGAAAATAAAGACACTCATGTCTCTCATGATCAAATGGTGGCACAAGCACAAGATGTTGATGCTCCACAACCTCCTCCTCAAGTGGCCAATAGAAGAAATACACCTTTACTACAAGATCATCCACAAAATCTCATCATAGGGAGTCCATCAAAGGGAGTAATGGCTTTCTCACAAAAACTTGCTTCATTTATTGCTCATCACTCTTTTGTCTCTTGCTATGAGCCTACCAAGGTAGAAGAAGCTCTTCAAGATCCGGATTGGATAAATACCATGCATGAAGAGTTGAACAATTTCACCTGCAATGAAGTTTGGACTCTTGAAGAGTGGCCAAAAGGTGCAAGAGTCATTGGAACAAAGTGGGTGTTTCGCAATAAGCAAGATGATCAAGGCATAGTTGTGAGGAACAAGACAAGACTAGTTGCAAAAGGGTTCTCTCAAGTTGAAGGATTAGATTTTGGAGAGACCTTTGCACTGGTTGCAAGACTAGAAGCCATTCGTATCCTCCTTGCGTATGCATCACATCATAAAATGAAACTATATCAAATGGATATGAAAAGTGCATTTTTAAATGGCTTTATTAATGAACTAGTCTATGTTGATCAACCTCCTGGGTTTAAAGACCTTAGATATCCTAATCATGTTTATAGGTTGTCCAAGACATTATATGGGCTTAAGCAAGCCCCAAGAGCTTGGTATGAGTGCCTTTGGGACTTTCTTATTGAGAAGGGCTTCACCATCGGAGAAGGTCGACACCACACTATTCATCAAGAAGTTTGATGGGCACATCTTCATTTGTCAAGTGTATGTTGATGATATCATCTTTGGATCATCAAATGAAGATTCTTGCAAAGAGTTTGGTGAATTGATGTCAAAGGAGTTCAAGATGTCAATGATTGGAGAGCTTATATTCTTTCTTGGTTTTCAAATCAAACAAATGAGAGAAGGGATTTTCATCTCTCAAGAGAAATATACAAATGATCTTCTCAACAGATTCAAGATGGATAAATGTAAGCCAATCAAGACACTAATGCCAACTAATGGACATCTTGACCTAGATGAGGGAGGTAACATGGTTGATCAAACTATCTACCGCTCTATAATTTGTAGCTTGTTATATTTAACCGCATCTAGGTCCGACATCATGTTTAGTGTGTGTATGTGTGTAAGATTTCAAGCTAATCCTAAGGAAACTAATTTAATTGCTGTAAAAAGAATCCTTAGGTATCTTAAGAACACACCAAGCATTGGCCTTTGGTATCCCAAAGGACATTATTTGAGTTAGTTGACTATTCCAATTCGGATTATGCCAGTTGCAAAGTTGATAGAAAAAACACATCCAGAGGGTGTCATGTACTTCAAATGTTGTTATGTTGATTAATGTGCTCTATTATTGGACCTTTCATAGTGTTTTAGGTTTCATTATTTGTTGTCATAATATTGAGTTTAATATTGCATAGGTAGTGAAACAAGCTCATGTAGTGCAAATAAAACATAACAAAGTAGTGGATTACCTAATTTAACACACACAACACATGAAATGATATGTGATAACATGTTCCAAACTAGGGTACAGAGGTCCTAGACTAAACCTAACATGCCTTAGGTAATTGAAGCAAACAACAAGTACATGAAATGGCATGTGAGAACATGTGCCAAACAAGAGTACATATTTCCTTCGACTAACCCTAACATGTCTTAGGTGATTAAACCAAAAAAATAAACACATTAATGTGGCCCATTAAAAGATTGGTTTGTTCTAGTAGTGTGGCCACATAGTAAATTGTGCTGCACCTTCTCCACAATATCCTCCCATTGTTTTGCAGGATATTCAGTTCTGCAGGATCAACAGACGTGAACTCACCCTCTTTCGAGAACAACAAGCCACTAGTAGTAGTCTGGACTACCCTCCTCTATGGGATCTAGCTGATCTTGAGCTGGTCCTCCTCAGTCAGCTCCCAATCGAATATCTCAAGGTTCTACCTCAGCCTCTCCTTGTTGTAGCTCTTGATGATGCACGTCACTCCCTGCTCATGTGTCCATCGCAATGCCACCTAATAAGAGAAGACAAGACGACATTGAATATAGTTGGGGAGAGCAGAGAGTAGACGTCAGGCAATCACGAGTGGCAAAGACGACGATGAATACGTGATCAACTATGGGGGTATGGCCCCTGGTATCCTCAAGACAAGACATGGGCCGCACCATCAGGGGTGGCTCGGCCCACAAGATCAAGGCATGCACGACGCTGCTCGGTGTGCACCGCAAGACATTGTATAGTACAAAATAGAATACTTTACTTGTAACCCTATCCCTCTAGACTATATAAGGAAAGGCAGGGGTCCCCTAGTAGACAAGCTACTTGGTTGTCTAGATCAATACAATACACCAAAGACACATGACGTAGGGTATTACGTCGATCAGACGGCCCAAACCTGTCTAAATCGCTGTCTCTGCGCCTTATGTCACCATCCGGTTCCTGATTACGCGCACCTCCACCGACAAATCTACCATCGCGGGATACCCCTCGGTGGACTACCAATGATATTCTATCAACAGTTGGTGCGCTAGGTAGGGGTGTGCGCTTGATCCATCGCGAGCCAGATGGACCTAAAATCAACAGTGCGTTCTCATCATTAATCTCGTGGAGATCCATGCTGGTCCACGATGATGATTCATCGCTGGCTACACTAGACCCCATGACAGCAGATCCGATCTTGGAACCACTTCTGAGGTCATCTTCACCAACAACTCACCACCCGCCAGGTGCTCACCGTCAACGCTGACCAGATAACGCCATACGTCACCGACCAGACATTCTGTCTAAAGCTAAGTCACACTTTAATATTTTTCTAAATATTCTCCAATCTTCGTATATCGCCATGATGTTTCTCCGAACTGTTTTATCCATGTTTACTCTCCAAATGATTTTCTGAACCCCTGAACAGTCATGTTGATGCTTGGATGCCTCCAGAGACGGCCCTATCTCCGGCTCCTCCCTACACGTGCACGAGAGTCTGCCCTCTGCGTTATGGGTGGTCGACAGTGGCTCCTTAGTCACACCTGCTCCTCCTACATGTGCACAGGCTCCACGCTCAATGTTATGGACTATGGACTATGGGCTAGTCAGCTACACACTAACTGTTCGGACGGTTTATATTAAATATATTTTCATGCCAACTGATCGCCGAACTGCATACGTTGTTTTATCACCATTGCTGATTTTTCTCTAGAGTTTATTTATTTGTGCGTCATGTACTACCTGTTCTATATATTTGTATTGCAGGATCATTGTCCAGGTGATCGGATCACATGGTGCTCGGACTTCTCCACCGATTAACTGGTCAGACTGCTTGGTTCATGGACTCCATCGCCGACCAGTTGATCGGACTGTTCATCGGTCACTTTTACTCAATGCTCACTTTACCGCCGACCAGTTGAGCAGACTGTTCACCACCGACCAGTTGACTAGACTATTCACCGCTCGTGCTTCATCGCCAGCTACGTTGGTTACTCCTTAGTGCTACAGCGGAGCAGGCACGGGTGACGGCGGCGGCGGTGAGAGGGAGAGACAGAGCGAGAGAGAGAGCTATGACCACACGCTTTGAATCCATGCTCGGCACTAGAATACATGGCGCTGAGGTATCGGACACATGAATGCCACCTAGGATGCCTTGTTGTGCACGGCCAGGCATCTCAGAGCCAAGATCTATGGCGCCAAGACATGTTACCTCGGCGCCATGAGTCCAGGCGCCGATCCCTAGGGTCCAAAGATGAGTTTAAGTCTCCTAGGGGGCCAAACATAAATTTTTTTCAAAAAAGGACCAAAATGTAAAAAATTGGGATATGGATACAAATATAAAAAAGGCGATCAACAATCCAACAATGTTATGGCAGGCCATACACATGAAATACTTCATTCTAGGAAGCACCCAAGATTTCCAAAGTCTTTACTAAGACTTGAACCTGGTGCTGCCCCCAAAGGAAGCCATGCAAGCTAATCTCGAAGAGAAAGTACCCAATATAGCACCAGTACAAATGTGTTTGTCCCCAACATCGGTTGGGGTGTTTTAGTTGGTTTATTCAATTGTCATAGTTTGTATTTGCGATGCTCATGGCTAGGGACATAACTTGCTATAAGTGGTTATAGCAGGCCAACCTAAATGTGATCACACTCTCTAAGTGTTTTGATCACCAAAACAAAATAGCTCCTATGGTTTATACCTTTGCCTTGAGCTTTTTATTTTTCTCTTTCTTCTTTTCAAGTCTAAGCACTTGATCATCATCATGACATCATCATCATCCTGCTATGATCTTCATTTGCTTCACTACTTAGAATGTGCTACCTATCTCATGATCACTTGATAAACTAGGTTAGCACTTAGGGTTTCATCAATTCACCAAAACCAAACTAGAGCTTTCAATCTCCCCCTTTTTTGTAATTGATGACAACCCTTTTACAAAGATATGAATTGCAATTCAATTGAATCCATGTTGCTTGCCCAAGCATATTTACCATGTGTAAAAGAATATGGACAAGTTTCATGAACCACAAATGATAGCAATTGCTCCCCCTACATATGTGCTAAGAGTTTGGATTGTAGCTTGCACATATGCTTAGATAGGAAATATAGGAGACAATGTCCACCAAATGATGCTAAGGTATAAAAGATAGACCTTTGAAGCGTGATACCAATCGGAATGCACCATTATACCATCCTTAGCATCATGGTTAGCTTTATACCACTTGGAAACATACTTTGGAAAGATACCACTTGTGAAAACTTACATGGAAATGAAAGTTATCTAGTGATTTCATTTCATCATTCAATCTTACAACTAGCATACATCACACAAGCATGGATATTTTAAAATTTAGAACTTATGCCAAGCAAGCAAACATATGAAATACACATTCAAATGCACCATACAAGTTCATGAGCTTGCTCCCCCTACTTGTGTGCTCAAAATTTTAATTGATTCCTTTTCTTTGTCATATTTCTCCCCTTATGTCAAATTTTCCCCCTATCACTTGTATCTTTTATTTCTCTTCCTCTTTGTGTTGTCTTTTCACTATCTTTGTGCACTATTTCTCCCCCTTTGTCATTAATAACCACAAAGGTTTAAAATATAGATAGTACCACTTGTAGGGTCGAGATTATCGATGTCAATCAATGGGGTGAGGATCATTTTCCCAAATTTGGTCTAATCTAGATCATTTACCAAAGATATTTAACTCAGTTTGATCCAAGGACAAGCTTCTTCACACCTCCAAATAAGGGTTATCTTGTACCATGTTGAGTTAAACACTTAGAGTCCATTTTCTAGATTAAACACTAGGTTTACAAGCCCACAAACATGTCATATGCTACCACTAGATCAAGTCAAGCATAGAAGCAATAGTGATACCATATAAACATCAAATTTATTTGATTTTTGTGAATGAGCCTAATAAAATTGAACCACTTGAAAGGTCCTAATAAAATTGAAAATGTGACTAGATGCACTAAACATGTCCTTAGCAAGGATGTATGTCATGCCAATCAACTTTTACCTTGAATAGCTCGAAGGAGAGGCATGTCATATAAGTGAGAAGGTGCATCAATACATATTTGAGAAATCCAATATGTTCAACTCATTACTTAGCTTGCAAAACCTTTTCTCATCCAATGGCTTGGTGAATATATCGGCAAGTTGATCTTCAGTGCCCACACTCTCAATGCAAATGCCCCTTTTTGTTAGTGATCTCTTATGAAATGGTGGCGGACATCTATATGCCTTGTTCTTACATGTTGGACTGGATTGTTGGTTAGCTTGATTGCACTCTCATTGTCACATAGCAATGGCACTTTCTTGAACTTGATTCCTATCACACCCAATTTTAAGGATAAAATTGAATGCACTAAACTCATGTGTGTCCAGAGATCAGTCACACACACAAGTTGACAAATTACAAAAGTATCATCACGGTATATCTTACAACACGATTATTAACATCTATAGATTTAGAGTAAGATAGAATTAGAATAAAAAATTTTATTAACACGGTAGACTACAGTGCTGAGACGGGCGGTCTTCGGGTTACGAGACATCTATAGATTTAGAGTAAGATAGAATTAGAATAAAAAAATTTATATAACAGATTAAGGTATGAATAGCATAAATACTTTAATAAAATAACAAGAATGAGACAGTAAGCAGGAAACCAGTAGAGCAAAGATGCTAAAATGACCATTTCTAACTAGGCTTACGTCCTACAGTCAACACGGCTCTGATACCAATTTATCACACCCAATTTTAAGGATAAAATTGAATGTACTAAACTCATGTGTGCCCAGATATCAGTCACACACACAAGTTGACAAATTACAAAAGTATCATCATAGTGTATCTTACAACACGATTATTAACATCACATAGTCTTACACAACACAGCGGAATATAAAAAGATAGCTCTCTCATGGAAGCTCCAACACAGGGACGGTCAACTGGTTGACCACAAGCCTAAAAGTCCTCAGGGAACTCCTCATATCCATTGACATCTGTTACCCATCCAGGATTTTTATCCAAATATTGAAAATAAACAAGCGTAAGTACTTCCCGTACTTAACAAGTTAACATGGGGTTATGAAAGCTCAAAAAGGTTAACACTGGTTTACTACAGTTAGCACTTTTAGTGAGTCAAGATTTTATCTTCCACTATTAACAAGTTATGCTTAAGCTCCCATTTAAACCCACTTAATCAGATATCAAAATCATTTGGATTATATTATCATCGATAACATCATAATTGAACAACATTAAGTAACCAGTTATTCTGTGAGTTTTTTGGGCCGCTCATGACCATGAGCACGGCTGTTATAACAGTTTGTAACCCTCTATAGAGGTTGTGCACATTCACCGTGAGTCATGTTTCCCTTATGCCCGGGTTAATTACTCTTATATCACTACTAAGGTGAGCGGGCAGGGTACACTATGAAGCCATTTCATAGGTTTCTCTAATAAGTTAGGGCCTCTAGGTTTCCTCGACAGGCAGATGTAGGAACCCCTCTTTCCTATGGCACATATCCATCGCAACTATACACATAGGAACAGAGGCAGCCCTATACCCAACATGGCAAGCCCCTTTTGTGCCATAAAGGTAACCTCTAACAAGCTAGAAAAGGTCCTATTACTGAGCTAAAGTCAGAGCCATGTGACTCTCACGGTTGCACTGTCAGTCCCAGCTTTTGCCGATAGATAAGTCCTTATGGAGGGCCGAGAGCATCATGATCAAAAGTCATTTGCTCCTTCGCCCTATAATTCAGTTGTTTAAAAGCAACTTTTACCTTTTCTTTCCATAGAATCATTGTTCATTATGTAGCTCATGTTTAGTTATATTGAGCACTAGCAAACTACCCATATGCATATAACCCGTAGGAGAACAAGGAAACAGGATAATCAATCACAAGGATGTCCTTACGGGTATCAGATTAGACACATGCAAATGAGTAATTAATAAAGGTGAATAGGACATCAAAGTAGGTCCCATGCTATACTTGCCTTGGTTAGCAAACTCCTACTGGTCCTACTGGTCGTCAAAGAACTCTTGGTCTCCAACGTTCTCTTCACCGTCTGAACACGACCAACATGTCAACACACAACATTCCAAAGGCATTCATGCAAAGCAAACAATCCTATAATTAGAACAGTACACTAGAAGTATAGAAAACAAGATAAAATGTTTATGAAAAGAATCTATGTCTCGCTACGATCACGTCAACGCGAAGTTCACGAAAATCGGAGCTAAAACACGAAAGTTATGAATTAAACGGGGTTTCCTATAGCAACTTATTTAATTAAACCTAACCATGAAATTTAAAAGTTGCAAACATGTTTAACAGTGGTACTAACATGTAGAGAACTTTATTACGAATCTAACGCAATTTGAATGGGTCAATTCGGAGCTAAAACAAAGTTTTTTATGAGCAAAACAAATCTAGTGGCGTTCCTATAAATAGGATGAACTATTTTTGGATTTAAATAAATCAATTTTGGAATAATTAAACAGCTGAGGACTGTGGGTTCTAATTCGCCAAACATGGGGGTTGCTTTAGAAAAATAACCCGCGAAGGGGTATCGGCCACTCTGGGCCATTGGATTTGAAATGAACGGCTCGGATTAGATCTAGGAGGGTGAGAGAGGAGGCAGCGGCCAGGAACAGTGTTTCCGGCGGCAGAGCACCACGGCTGGCATCAAGGAGGTCATCGGCAAGCAGGTAACTTGGCCTACGGGCCTTGGTTTGCGCATTTGAGAGCACTAGGGGAGAGAGGGGGTGCGGGCGAACTCGTCTAGGCCGAGAGAGCAGCTGGTGGACGCGGCTGAGGCAGAGGTCGCCATGGCCAGTGGTGTGGAGCTCATGGGCGCACGCGAAACGAGCCCTAGAGGCCATGAAACACTGAATTGAAAGTATGGGGAGAAAGAGGGGAGCAAAGGGGTTCTCACAGCGAGGAAAAATGGAGTCGACGGCGGCTCAGAGACGGCGGACCATGTGGAGGGGCGGACGACGAACCTCGGCACTTCTCCGTGCGATGATTGTGGCTTCCGCGGGCATGAGCAAGTGTGAGAGGGAGCGGGGAAGGCAGCAGGGAGGGTGGCTCGGCCTCGGTTCCCTTTTGTAGAGGCCAAGGAGTAGGGCGACGTGCCCACGACGCCAGGAGCGGGGCGGCGGTTGCGCAGCGGTGGTTCCGCCTCGACCGCGCACGACTTGGGAGGTGGGGGAAGAGCTGATAGGTGGGCTCGGCTAGGCAGCGAGAGAAAAGGCGGCAGCGGGCGGTTGCCTGCTCACCCGGTTGGGCCGACGCGCATGCTGGGCCGCGCAAGGCAAGGAGGGCCAGCGGCCAACAGGGCCAGCGGAAGTGAGAAGCCTAGTGGGCCAAAAGCAAGGGAAAGAAAGAAAAAGAAAATTTATTTCTTTTCAATTTTTCTCAAAGCAATTCAAAATACAATTTCAACTCAATTCAAAATCCGACTTCAAATCAAGTAATACAAAATATTGTGCAACAACATGAATGCACACTCATTGGTGTTGACCTTATATTTGGTTTTATTTTTAATATAATTATTATTTCCTAAATTCAAATTCCCACAAAATGCAGAATTAATCACTTTCTCCTTTTTCCAAAAATATGCAAAAATTTAGGGTGTTACAATTCTAAAGTCATTCAAGGTGGCCTTCATCCAAAGAATTTGTGCACAACAACTATCGGCGGATATGTATTTGGCTTCGGCGGTTGATAATGCAACGCTATTTGGCTTCTTTGATGACCATGAAACAAGTGATCTTCCCAATAATTGACATGTGCCCGAGGTGCTCTTCCTTTCAACCTTGCATCCTGCATAATCCGAGTCGGAGTAACTAACTAGCTCAAATTTTGCTCCTTTGGGATACCACAAACCAACATTTGGTGTATGCTTCAAGTACCTCAATATTCTTTTTGTAGCCTTCAAATGACTTTCTCTTGGTGAGACTTGAAATCTTACACACATGCATACACTAAACATGACATCCAGCCTTAATGGGGTCACATAGAGTATGCTTCTAATCATAGATCGATACAACTTTTGATCCACCATGTTTCCACTTGCATCACTAACCAAGTTGCCATTGGTTCCTATTGGTGTGTTAATGGCTTTACTATCAATCATTCCAAACTTCTTGATCATGTCCTTGATGTACTTGCCTTGACTCACAAATGTACCATTCTTCAATTGCTTGATTTGAAGACCAAGGAAGTAACTCAATTCTCCAATCATGAACATCTCAAACTCATTAGCCATCATCTTTCCAAACTCATCACAAAAATCTTGATTGGTTGATCCAAATATGATGTCATCAACATATATTTGTAACACAAATAGATCTTTTCCAATCTTCTTGATGAAAAGAGTGGTGTCAACCTTGCCCATTGTGAACCCTTTAGAGAGTAGGAAGTCCCTCAATCTCTCATACCATGCTCTAGGTGCTTGCTTCAAGCCATATAAAGCTTTCTTCAACTTGTATACATGGTTGGGCTTCTTATCATCTTCAAAATCGGGAGGTTGCTCAACATATACTTCTTCATTGATGTAGCCATTGAGAAATGCATTCTTGACATCCATTTGATAGAGCTTGATGTTATGGGCACAAGCATAGGCTAGCAATATTCTAATTGCTTCCAATCTAGCAACCGGAGCATATGTTTCTCTAAAGTCAAGACCTTCAACTTGTATATAGCCTTGTGCTACCAATCTTGCTTTGTTCCTCACTACTATCCTATCTTGATCTTGCTTGTTTCTAAAGATCCATTTGGTTCCAGTCACATTGTGTCCATTTGGTCTCTCTACTAATTCCCATACTTGATTTCTTGTGAAGTTATTTAATTCTTCATGCATAGCATTCACCCAATCAATATCCTTCAATGCTTCATCTATCTTCTCTGGTTCAATGGATGACACAAATGAGAAATGCTCACAAAATGAAGCCAATCTTGATCTAGTTTGCACACCTCTTGAAATATCACCAATGATAGTGTCCAATGGATGATCCCTTGCAACATTGGTTGGTTGGAGTATTGAAACTTGATTGCTTACACTTGCTTGATCATTGGATTGAGATGATATACTAGCCACTTGATCTTGTTCATTATCATGAGATCCATTTGTACTAGCTTGATTTGTATCATCTTGCACATTTGAGTTGGAGAGCACTTGCACTTGATCATCTTTATCATCATTCACTTACCTAGGCCTCAATTCATCAACATCCATGTTCTTCATGGCATTTGAAAGTTGAATGCCTCTAACATCTTCCAAGTTATCATTCTCTTCTTGTGAACCCTTGGTTTCATCAAATTCAACATCATGAACTTCCTCAAGAGTACCACTATCCAAATTCCAAACTCTATATGCTTTGCTTGTAGTGGTATAACCAAGTAGAAATCCTTCATCACATTTCTTGTCAAATTTGCCCAATCTAGTGCCTTTCTTCAAGATATAGCATTTGCAACCAAAGACCTGAAAATATGCAATGTTGGGCTTTCTACCATTCAAGAGCTCATATGGTGTCTTCTCTTTCAATGGGTGACAATAGAGACGGTTGCTACAATAACAAGCCGTGTTGATAGCTTCGGCCCAAAATGATTGACTCACATTGTACTCACTAAGCATAGACCTTGTGATGTGACACCCATGCATATGATCATGTTTGGCACATGGTATGGAGGGGTAGGAGGCCAGCAAGGGTGTCCAAGTCAAGAAGGAGGTCCGAGGCTAATTCGGTTTGAGTCCCCGAGGTGGAGGCCCAAAACAACTCAAGTTCGAGTCTGCCTCGGCCTCCAGGACTAGTCTGCCTGAAACTGGTCACCCATGATGCATCCGGACTCCGTTTTCGATGATCCACATATGGTTGGAAAGCTAATTTTATAAGGAAGCCAATCCAAGTGGTTTCACATCAAAATACCTTCGGAATCAAAGGAAATCATCAAAACAAGTTAACGTCCAGAATCTGCTAGGGTGCTGCGACACCGTCTTTTGGTCCGTTGGACCGTGTATCGTGTTTGGGCCCATTAGGGGGCATGTCCAGGGGGTGACACCTAAGACTCTATAAATAGCAGCCATCGCTCTCCTTAGGGTTTGGGTTTAGTTTAGTTCTTGATTTCCTCGTAAAACAGACATCATTTTGCTGCAACTATCGCCGCCAAGGCCGCTTGCTATGAACTAGGGCTCCAGTTCTTGATCTTGTTCGCCTGTGGCGATTAGTCCTTTTGAATAAAGACTTGAACTGCTTCTCATTATCATAAGCCTCGTATTTATTTGCAATTTCAGATTGTGTTCATCCTGTTCCTGCTTGTGTTCTCGATTTGCTTGTAGGAAAGCCTTCTTGGTGAGGTCAATCACATTCGTGTGGTTGATAACCAACGGAACAGTGGTGTAGCGGTTGCGGGGTCTGAATCAGTCTTGGTTCGAAGCCTAGATCATGAATGTCAAGTCTCCATCAATTGACACTATCATACCTTTTTGGAAGATCGGGCCTAGTCTACATCAAGTGATATCAGAGACCTTGTTGCCCATTAGGTATAACTTTGTTTTTCCCTTTAGATTGTTACTGTTTTTGCAGTACCTATAGTCCACAAAAAGCCAAAAAAATATACATCGTCACATATTCCCTGTCCTATAGCCTCATTGTGCCGTGCAATTTCGTCTCTGTTTCACGTTGTTGAGTTTGTGCCCTAGGTCAAGTTTTGATTGCTGGTTTTAGATCATTTTTTAGTCTAGTTTATGTTTTTCCCTTTGTTTTTTATCATAATCCGTGAACATCTTCAAGTCTTGTTGAGTTCCTTTGTATCCATCAAACCCTAGTCCACGCCATCTAATTTCCTACACTTGTCTTCACTGTTTCCATTAAATCATCGCTGTCGTGACCAATTTTGCGCGCATTGTTCCCGTTGTCCTCTAATTCGGAGCATGTTCTTAAAACTGGTCTAGTTTTTGTATACGAACTCGGATTTCGACGTTCCATATATCAAAATTGATCAGAAAAAAATTCGGATCTGTCCATCCCCTGCTTTTATTGAGGTCGGAGATTTTTATTTTGGTCAAAAAGTGGTCACAAGATTCTCTTTTCGTGGTCACAAGGTTTTTGTCGATTTTGAGCACGTCTTCTGGAAATTCCACAGGCCACGTCTTTCACTTGTTTAAGCTCATATTTTCTGTGATTACTTCTTTTGTGCTCCTAAGTGAAGAAAAAAAATTGAAAAAAAAATAAAAAGAAAAAGTCGAAATTTCTCAAAAAAACAACGACAACCCAAAAAATAGAAAAAAGAGAGGGGCAAAAGAGTAACAATATCTAGAGGAGCACATAGAGAGCATCATTTGAGCTGTGTTTGCGTGTGCTGATTTCTACCTTGTTCCTAATCATATTCTTGCTGTTCACATCACTTGATACATCTGGTACTTGGAACGTGAGTAGGTCAGCAATTAAGACAAGTACTTGGGATACTTATTCAGCTTTGCCATTCAGTTGCGAATTTTGTTATTCCTTGCTACTATATTGTGCATGTCTAAGCTCCACTTTTTTCTAACCAAGTATAGGTTCACCTTGCAACTGTTACACTCAAGTTACAATGATATCACAGCCACCGACCGATTGCACCGCTTGTTGCTTTGGTAAGAACACTTGTGAGACCGTGGTAAGACGCTTGAGAGTGTGTGACTTTACTCATTGACCACATCCTATAGTAGTTCATAGGAAAATACATACTTGTGTGTTTTCTTGTTTGATTCTAACAATGATAGGTTGTTCATATCCACTGACTTATGATGGTATAGGTGCTGATGAGTACATGGAGTGGGAAATTATCATAGATAACATATTTGCTACTCGCTTTATGTGTCCAAGGAGGAAGGTAAAAAATACATCTAGTGTTTTACGACATTCTGCTTTATCTTGGTGGGAGTCTTTAGATCCTTCTAATAAACCTCAAACTTAGAATGATATGAAAGATCTTATGAGAGAAAATTTTGTTAATCCATCTCTTATAATTAATTTAAATGATGAGGTGCATCAACTAGATCAATCTCTTGTTATTCCTCCTGCTATGCCTAACCTTTTGCAGGACAATGTACAAAAGAGCGAGGATGACGTGATAGAAAATGAGATGCTCACAGTCTCATGTGATAATTCAGAACCATCAACTATTACTCCTACTGAACATGAGAGCAAAGGTAAAGCCCACGATGCTAAACTCACGGAAGGTGAGAGTTCTCTTGATGTGCTGAATTTTTCCACCAATCATGCTATGATAGAGCAAATTTTAGTGGAGCCTTCGCTTGATTTACCTTTGTCACAAGATGATTTGCTTGATATTTTTTGTGACGAAGATGACTTGCATGATGATATTTATGTTATACCCATGCAATCATTGAAGAATGATCATGCTATATGTGTGCTGAAATCGAGCACTTGTGCTGAAAATAGACTTGTTATTCATAATGCTAGTGAAGTTGACGAGCCGAAATTGTTGTCTTCTTTAAATACTTTGGGTTACATTGAATTTGATGTTCCGTGTAATCTTAGTTCTTTAGAGGAGAAACTTTATGCATATGCTGATTTACCATGGTTTTCTAAACATACATATCATGTTATTGGCAAATATAACAATAAGGGACAATATATGATACATCGAGTATACATTCGTAGTAATATGAATTCTCCTTTTATTGTACAAGATTATGATTGTTTAGAGGGCAGCCATAATAATACAAACATTTTCTTATGTTTCTCAAAGAAACAAGTTCACTTCCAAGAAGGGGAGCATTGTTGGTTGCTACCTATGTCTGCTAGATCATCTATTCCTACATTGTCTTTGGTTAGTTCTAATCTTTTGCAAGATAGTGTTGACATACATCATGTGCATTAAGATCATGGAGTCTACATGCTTGCTGAAATTTTTATGTGAGATGACATGCTACAAACTTGGAAACATGGTCATGTTCCTTCTCACAATTATTTCAGTCCCCTTTGTTTTCGCAACCCCGTTCTTCTTTATGTTGTGCAGGATCAGTTTCAAGCACAATCGACGCCGAGGATAGCTTTTCGTCAAGAAGGGGAGGATGATGAGGACATGACACCCATGCATATGACCATGTTTGGCACATGGTATGAAGGGGTAGGAGGCCAGCAAGGGTGTCCAAGTCAAGAAAGAGGTCCGAGGCTAATTCGGTTTGAGTCCCTGAGGTGGAGGCCCAAAGCAACTCAAGTTTGAGTCTGCCTCGGCCTCCAGGACCAGTCTGCCTTAAACTGATCACCCAGGACGTATCTGGACTCCATTTTCGACGATCCACATATAGTTGGAAAGCTAATTTGATAAGGAAGCAATCCAAGTGGTTTCACGTCAAAAGACCTTTGAAATCAACAGGAATAATCGAAACAAGTCAGCATCCAGAATCTGCCAAGGTGCTGCAACACCGTCTTTTGGTCCATTGGACCGTGTATCATGTTTGGGCCCATTAGGGGGCGCATCCAGAGGGTGATGCCCAAGACTATAAATAGCAGCCATCGCTCTCCTTAGGGTTTGGGTTTTGTTTAGTTCTTGATTTCCTCATGAAACAGACATCGTTTTGCTGTAACTGTCGCCGCCAAGGCCGCTTGCTGTGAACTAGGGCCCTAGTTTTTGATCTTGTTCACCTGTGGTGATTAGTCCTTTCAAATAAAGACTTGAACTCCTTCTCTTTATTATAAGCCTCATATTTATTTGCAATTTTAGATTGCATTCATCCCGTTCTTGCTTGTGTTCTCGATTCGCTTGCAGGAAAGCCTTCTCGACGAAGTCAATCGTGTTCGCATGGTTGATAACCAATGGAGCAGTGGTGTAACGGTTACAGGGTCCAAATCAATCTTGGTTCAAAACCTAGATCATGAACATCGAGTCTCCACCAATCGACACTATCATACCTTTCAAAAGATCGGGCCTAGTCTACATTACCTTGCCATATCAATGAGTGTTCTATTCTTTCTCTCAACAAGGCCATTTGATTGTGGAGTGTACTTGACCGAGAATTGATGTCTAATTCCAAATTCATCACACAACTCATCAATTCTAGTGTTCTTGAACTCACTACTATTGTCACTTCTAACTCTCTTGATGGTTGTTTCAAACTCATTGTGAATGCCTTTGACAAATGATTTGAATGTTACAAACACATCACTTTTCTCCACTAGAAAGAATACCTATGTGTATCTAGTATAATCATCCACTATCATAAAGCCATATTTGTTTCCACCGATACTAGTGTATTGTGTTGGCCCAAACAAATCCATGTGCAATAACTCAAATGCTTTGCTAGTGCTCATCATGCTTTTCTTAGAATGGGTGTTTCCAACTTGTTTGCCTGCTTGACAAGAGCTACAAAGTTTATCCTTCTCAAACACAATATCTTTCAAGCCTCTAACCAAGTCATGCTTAACCAATCTATTCAATTGTTTCATTCCAACATGACTAAGCCTTCTATGCCATAACCAACCCATGCTAGACTTAGTGAACAAGCATGTAGATAGTTTAGCTTCACTAGCATTGAAATCAACCAAGTATAGATTCTCATATCTAAAGCCTTTAAAGATCAAGTTAGAGCCATCTACACTTATGATCTCTACATCATCTACCCCAAATATGCATTTGAATCCAAGATCACACAATTGAGCCACGGATAGCAAATTGAAGTTCATGCTCTCTACTAGCAACACATTAGAAATGCTCATGTTATTGGATATTGCAATCTTACCAAGCCCTTTGACCTTGCCTTTACTATTGTCATCAAATGTGATACTATCATAACCATCATTGCCATTGGTGTTGATTGAGTTGACCATTCTTGCATCACTGGTCATGTGTTGAGTGCACCCACTATCAAGAACCCAATGCCTTCCTCCAGCTTTGTAATTGACCTACAAAAGAAGATCAATTCTTTTTAGGTACCCAAACTTGCTTGGGTCCTTGAAGGTTAGTTACTAAGCTCTTTGGTACCCAAATGGCTTTCTTCATTGAGCCCATCCATGGTTTACCAATGAACTTAGCCTTTACACCATTTGCACCCTTAGTAAGCACATAGAGAGAATTAACCTTAATGGAGGATACATTAGCATTTTTGCTCTTGTTCATGCACTTTTGCTCTACATGACTAACTTGCTTGCAACTAGTGCAAAACTGACCATTGTTCTTCACAAAACTAGTCTTGTGAGGAGCAAAGGCCGCCTTGCCTTTCTTGGAAGTATAGCCCAACTTCTCTTTGTAGAGAAAAGCTCTTTGGCTACCCAAGCACATAAGCAAGCGGTCCTCACCACCATAAGCCTTAGCTAAGGTGTGAGTGAGCTTGTTGACCTTCTTCTTGAGGTTCTCATTCTCAACCACTAGTGAGGCATCACAAGTGAGACCGTCACTACTAGATGAGGTGGAAGTGGAAGTACTACAAGAAGGGTTAGTAGGAGCAACAATGATAGGTATAGATAATGATTCATCAATTATATCACAAGTTAAGCCTATATTGTAAGTTTCAACATGCTTCTTTTTATTTTGCTCAACAAGCAAAGAGGAATGAGCCTTTTCAAGCTTTTTGTGAGCTTTGCCAAGCTTCTCATTGGCTTCTTCTAGCCTCTCATGAGATGCATTGAGCTCATCAAAGGCTTGCTTAAGGGCTTTTAGTTCCTTACGCAAGCTTTTGCATTCCCTTCTCTTGATGTCAAAGTATTCTTTAGCATCTTCTAGCATGTCAAATAATTCATCCTTAGTAGGTTCATCATCATCACTATCACTATCATGGTTATTTTCATTTTCATCATCATGTTCTTCATCGCTTTCATCATCACTAGTTTGTACCTTAGTGGCCTTAGCCATGAAGCACGATGAAGATTCAAAGAGAGAAGGCTTCTTATTGATAGCAATGCTTGCAAGAACCTTCTTCTTGGTGGTCTTGTTATCATCACTATCATCATCATCATTACTTGAGGAAGCATCACTATCCCAAGTGACTACATATGAATCACCCTTCTTCTTCTTGAATGTCATCTTGTCCTTCTTCTCTTTCTTATCCTTCTTATCCTTCTTCTTGTTCTTCTTGTTGTCATCATCATTATCGCTATTGTATGGGCATTGAGCAACAAGATGATCTTTGCTTCCACACTTGAAGCACCTTCTTGACTCTTCTTTGTTCTTGGATGAAGACTTCTTTCTTCTAGCACGGTAGCCCTTCTTCACCATAAACTTGCCAAATCTCTTCACAAAGAGAGCCATCTTCTCATCATCATCATCATCATCATCCCAAGATTCATCTTCTTCACTTGATGTTTCTTGCTTAGCTTTGCCCTTGGATGATATGGCCTTGAATGCCACACTCTTCTTCTTCTCATCCTTCTTCTCATATTTCTTCTCCTTCTTTTCTTCCTTCTCATCTTGATCTCTATATGCATCATCGGTCATGATGTCTCCCAACACTTGGTTTGGTGTCATGGTGTCCAAACCACTCCTTACTAGAATAGTGACCAATGTGCCGAATCTCGAAGGTAAGCATCTCAAGAACTTGTAGGAGAAGTCCTTGTCCTTCACCTCTTCTCCAAGTGCTTTGAGATCATTGATAAGCACTTAAAGCCTATGAAACATCTTCGGCACACTCTCATCCTCCTTCATCTTGAACCTTGTAAACTCCTCCTTGAGAATGTAGGCCTTTGCACCCTTTATGGCTTGTGTGCCCTTAAATGATTCTTCCAACTTCTTCCAAGCTTCATGAGCCATATCAATATTCTTGATTTGCTCAAATATTCTCTCATTAATTGCATCATGAATAGCACTTAGAGCAATGTCATTGTTTTGGAGAAGCACTTCTTCAGCTGCGGTGGGATTCTCCAAATCACCAATCTTAATTTTGGTTTCTACCACCTTCCACACCTTTCTATTAATTGACTTAATATATGTTGTCATCTTAGCCTTCCAATAAGGATAATTTGAGCCATCAAATTGGGGTGGCTTCTTGGTGTTGTTGATTTAAGCCATTTTTACACTGAAGGTTGTTAAGCCTCAAATCACGGTGACCTCGGCTCTGATACCACTTGAAAGGTCCTAATGGCTAGAGGGGGGTGAATAGCCTAATAAAAATTTCTACAACAACACATAACAAAATGGTTAGACAATTATGAGGCGAAGCAAGTGTTGCGCTAGCCTACTCAAAATGCAAGCCACCTATCACAATTCTAGTTTAGATAGTATCTATTCACACAATAGCTATGACACTACCCTATGTTAGTGTGTTCTTAAAGGCTAACTAAAGAGCCACACCAACCAACCAACCAAGCTCTCACAACTAGCTACACTAAAGAGCTTATCAACTAGTTTGCGGTAACGTAAAGAGAGTGATTAAGAAGGTTATACCACCGTGTAGATAAAGGAACCAATCAATCACAAGGATGAATAACAATAAAGACCAATCACCTCGGAATCAATGATGAACACAATGATTTTTTACCGAGGTTCACTTGCTTGCCGGCAAGCTAGTCCTCGTTGTGGTGATTCACTCACTTGGAGGTTCACGCGCTAATTGGCTTCACACGTCAAACCCTCAATAGGGTGCCGCACAACCAACACAAGATGAGGATCACACAAGCTATGAGCAATCCACTAGAGTACCTTTTGGCTCTCCGCTAGGAAAAGGTCAAGAACCCTTCACAATCACCACGATCGAAGCTGAAGACAATCACCACCCTCCGCTCGACGATCCTCGCTGCTCCAAGCCTCTAGGTGGCGGCAACCACCAAGAGTAACAAGCGAATCCCGCAGCGAAACACGAACACCAAGTGCCTCTAGATGCAATCACTCAAGCAATGCACTTGGATTCACTCCCAATCTCACAAAGATGATGAATCAATGATGGAGATGAGTGCGAGGGCTTTGGCTAAGCTCGCAAGGTTGCTATGTCAATGAAAATTGCCAAAGATGTGAGCTTCAATAGGTCATGGGGCTTAAATAGAAACTCCCATGAAATAGAGCCATTGTACCCCTTCACTAGGCACAACGTAGGGTGACCGGACGCTCCGGTCCGATCGACCAGACGCTGGACCTCAGCGTCCGGTCATATGATTCATGCCATGTGTCCCCTGCTTCAAATACTATTTGTCAGTTTTCAATGATCATCTATTGACTGGACACAGCGCACAAAGTGACTGGACGCTCAGCCTCCAACGTCCGGCCGTTTTCAGTAAGGTTCTAGAAATGATTTTCTTCGACCGAACCCTACCAGCGTCCGGTCACACAGTGACTTTTCTCTGCGCTGCTCGACAATAGGACCGGACCCTGGACCTCAGCGTCCGGTCAGTCCAAGACCCAGCGTCCGGTTGTTTGACCGATGCCAGCGTCTTTCCTGTCACACTTGATCGGACGCGTTGGTCCCTCTGATACCAGCATCCAGTCACTCAGTGACCAGCAAGACTAACTCCTTTTCACCTCTAACTTCTTCACCCTTGCTCAAATGTGCCAACCACCAAGTGTATCACCTTGTGCACATGTGTTAGCATATTTTCACAAACAATTTCAAGGGTGTTAGCATTCCACTAGATCCTAAATGTATATGCAATAAGTTAGAGCATCTAGTGGCACTTTGATAACCATATTCCGATATGAGTTTCACCCCTCTTAATAGTACGGCTATCAAAACTAAATGTGATCACACTCTCTAAGTGTCTTGATCACCAAAACAAAATAGCTCCTATGGTTTATACCTTTGTCTTGAGCTTTTTGTTTTTCTCTTTCTTATTTCCAAGTCCAAGCACTTGATCATCATCATGGCATCATCCTCATCATGCTATGATCTTCATTTGCTTCACCACTTAGAATGTGCTACCTATCTTATGATCACTTGATAAACTAGGTTAGCACTTAAGGTTTCATCAATTCACCAAAACCAAACTAGAGCTTTCAGTAGGTAGTAGATATACTCTGCATGCAGATAAATAGGTCGAGGATCGACCCACCTAGTGAACCCATAGTTTTCTTTGCCCAAGGAAGACTACAATAAGTATGTCATATAAGTTGTATAGAAGAGGAACATATTGAAGAAACAAATAGTAATAGCAATTACCCATGCTCGTGGGCATTTAAAGAAACTAAAGAAAAAAACCTGAGATGGGGTGGACGGCGGGCGGTGGCGTCACTGGGGCTAGACGACGGGCTGGTGGCGTCACTGGAGCCGAGGGAGCCGATGGGGCCCGGTGGGGGGTTGTGCGGGGGCGCCGCCACACTCGGCCACCGGCGGCCCGCCAGCCGATGGGGACGCCGGGGAGAAGCAGGGGCCGCCCTCGTCGTCGGTGTGTGCGGAGGAAGCTCTGGGGCGACGAGGGTGGCTGAGGGAGTGGATGGGGGAGCGAGGGAGACAACCGGCATGGGGTGGACGGTGAGCGGTGGCCTGCTGCCGGCAGAGGAGGTGCAGACACGGCAGTGGCGGTGAGAGGGAGAGACAGAGTGAGAGAGAGAGAGAGAGAGCTATGGCCACACGCTTTGAATCCATGCTCGGCACCATAATACATGGCGCCGAGGTCGGCACCAAGATCTATGGCGCCGAGCTCGGCGCCATGTATTCTGGCGCTGAGGTACCAGACACGTGAACGCCACCTAGGATGCCCTGCTGTGCATGGCCAGGCACCTCGGAGCCAAGATCTGTGGCACCGAGACGTGTTACCTCGGCGCCATGAGTCCTGGCGCCGATCCCTAGGGTCCAAAGATGAGTTTAAGTCTCCCAGGGGGCCAAACATAAATTTTCTTCAAAAAAGGACCAAAATGTAAAAAATTGGGATATGGATACAAATATAAAAAAGGCGATCAACAATCCAACAATGTTATGGCAGGCCATACGAATGAAATACTTCATTCTAGGAAGCACCCAAGATTTCCAAAGTCTTTACTAAGACTTGAACTTGGTGCTGCCCCCAAAGGAAGCCATGCAAGCTAATCTCGAAGAGAAAGTAACCAATATAGCACTAGTACAAATGTGTTTGTCCTCAACATCGGTTGGGGTGTTTTAGTTGGTTTATTCAATTGTCATAGTTTCTATTTGCCATGCTCATGGCTAGGGCCATAACTTGCTATAAGTGGTTACAGCAGGCCAACCAAATGAAACGGAGGCGCCAAGGTTTAAGTATTTGCTAATATACTTGAATGTTTCTGTCCTCAACTAGTCAACATCTAGGTAGTGTTATTCTAGTCGGTTTATTCAGTCATCACAGTATGTGATGCTTACGGCTAGAGCAATAGTAATAACTTGTAATAAGTGGTCAGATGTCTCGACTCTTGAGTTTAGATGAGGCCAAATTTTTCTCTATCATCTAGAAAAAAGGATTTAAGCATTTGACTTAGCACATTAGATCACATTTCAACTAGTTATTGTTCTTTCATCTCTAAATAACCTTCTTACCCATCCTACCGTGGTTTTATTAGGATCGGTCTAGCACTGCTCCACTCTCCAAAACCAACTGTACTCCATCAATTTCACCATAGAGTAGCTACATAAAAAAATCTAGAGTTTCTGGAGTACCCCTTTAGAAGATTCACAAAACACCTGAAGTTGGCCCTCAACTTCACTTTTTTCAGGAGTAGATTTTGTAGAGTTGTCCCTATTTGACTAGCGAAGTTGGGAGTGGGGCTGAAAAATGTAGAGCGGAATAGTCCTAAACAGGCTCTTAATCTTGTCCAGTTTTGGAATCCTAGGATTTGTGACCGGTCAGTTCCCATAGTCATGTATAGGCAACCATAAGTATGCATCGTAGACGTATATGTAGAGGTGTAAACCATAAACACGGATCAGTTACTGACATGTATCTATGGATATGGATACAAATACAAATATATGGCTACAACATTCCTCGGATTTGGGTTCAATTACGAGTAGTTCAAATAAGATATGAATGGATATAGATACCATATATATATCTAAATTTGAGTATGCGAATAGACATGGTACGAATACTAAATTCCTAGATTTAAATATAGTATATTTTATATGGATACTGAAGCCATTCGACGGTCTATCGAAAAATATACGTATCATTTATACCCCTCGTACGTATAATAGTCCCTAGTTTTGGTACACTTCTAAGAGTTGGGAGTTTTGTAGAACAACTCCCTATGTTGATTTTTTAGTAAAAGGGAAAAAAGTTCTCTCCAATGGTTTGGTAAAAGAGCTCCTTAAAATAAAAAAATTGTCAAATATCTTCTTCAGCTAAGAGCTCCTTAATTTAAAATAAAAAATTATCAAATGTCCTCTCCACTCATAAGTTTCCGCAGCCAAAAGGAACTTTGTATTCGCTTTCCATCCGCTGTTTTTTTTCTTGGCTCATCGGAATATATTGAACATATGAGTAAATTAAGAAAATAAAGGGAAAAAGAAACTATTAAAAGATGTTTGTTTGATTAGAAATAGTTTGGGCTTGCCAATGCAAAGTTGTTTGGGAAGCTAATATAGAAAACCATTCGAAAGAGAAATAAATTAAGGTTGCTACTTATGTTGTTAACTCGCTAAATTTATTGGTTTAGCAAGTTAATTATAGCGCTAAGTCAACTTACATTTTTTGCTTGAGAAAAAAAACCCATATCAAGCCTAGATCGGTATAACTAGCCCAAATTGGCTGGGCTGGTTTTGGGCCTCGGCTAAAATAGTGCTTCTGATTTAAGCAGAGGGTTCGAGCTGCCGCTGCATGGCAGCTGCTAGCTGCCTAGATGGATGCTGCGAGCTTGCGCGTGCATCCCCGAACACCCCTGAAAGCTGCGCATCCCCTGCCAAAGGAGGTCAGTTGAAGAGCTGCCATCCACTGTGACGTGTTTGTTTCAGAAATGATACAGCACGTGACAACTGAGGAAGACAAGAATGGCATCAGTAGCAATGATGGCCACCGATCTTTTGTGCTATGCGAAATTATGATAACCTCGATTGGATTCGAGTATGCGACATCTGAATGTTATGATTAGTTCCAATCTTTATTGAACTAAACAGGGATGGGAAACATCATCAACACACAGAAACACTGAGGGTGAACGCTGCCTTATTCATGTACGGGTACAAAACAGTCCTCTATGCAGCAACACCAAGTCGGGCCATTTTTCAGTTCCTATTCCTCTACAATATTCAGTTCTGCAGGATCAACAGACGTGAACTCACCCTCTTCCGAGAACAACAAGGCACTAGTAGTAGCCTGGACTACCCTCCTCTGCGGGATCCGGCTGATCTTGAGCCGGTCCTCCTCAGTCAGCTCCCAGTCGAATATCTCAAGGTTCTGCTTCAGCCTCTCCTTGTTGTAGCTCTTGACGATGCACGTCACGCCCTGCTCATGTGTCCATCGCAATGCCACCTAATAAGAGAAGACAAGACGACATTGAATATAGTTGGGGAGAGCAGAGAGTAGACGTCAGGCAGTGACGAGTGGCAAAGACGACGACGAATACGTGATCAACCAAACCTCATTGACCGGGCCAACGTCCACGACACTACCGCACGTCAGAAAACGCCGGTCGAAGCGCGCTAGACTCCAGACACGGTGGGTGGAAACTGGAAAAGGAAGTAAAAACCCAGCCGGGACAGCGTACCTGCGCGACGGTTTTCCCTCTGGCCTTGGCTATCTCGGCGAGCACCACGGAGTCCAGCACGGCGTTGCCCTGCCCGTCCCAGTTCTGCCCTCCCAGCGGCGAGTACGCCGCGACGTGGATGCCCCTGTCGGCGCAGTACGCCCTCAGCGTCCGCTGCTGCCACGCCGGGTTCAGCTCCACCTGGTTCACCGCCGGCGGGATCGTGGCGACGGCCAGGACCCTGCCGAGGTGCTTGGTGGTGAAGTTGCTCACGCCGATCGCCTTGGCGAGGCCCAGCCGCTGGCACTCCTCCATGGCGCGCCACACGCCCTCGAAGTCCAGCGGCACGGCGTCCTCCTTCTTGTTCGGGAACCTGGGCGGCCCGTTGACGCACACCGGCCAGTGGATCAGGTACAGGTCCACGTACTCCATCTGCAGGTTCCTGCTCCCACGGCACGCGACAGCAGAAATCATTTTTTATTTGAGGAAAAATCATTTACCATTGGAACGGCCGGCTACATACATAGCAGTATTTGCCAGCAATAGGGACTTACTTGAGAGTATCCCGGAGGGACGGCAGCACGAGGTCAGGGTGGTTCTGCGAGCACCACAGCTTGGACGTCACGAACAGCTCCTCCCGGGACTGCAGGAGCCCGCGCCGGAGCGCCTCGGCCGCGGCCTCGCCGAGCGGCTTCTCGGTGCCGTACATGAAGGCCGTGTCGAAGTGGCGGAACCCCACCTCGATGGCCGCCAGCACGGCGTTCTTGGTGGCCTCGTGCACCAGGGGCAACTGAGCCGTGCCCATGCCGACCATCGGCATCGGCCTCGCGTCGCCCGAGCGCAGGGCCACCTCCGGCAACGCCGCCGCCGTCCCCGTGGATGCCATGCTGATGCGCCTGCTGGTCAGATGTGGTGCGCTGCAGTTACACAAACTTACGTCTTGGTGCGGTGCCGGTCGCTTTATGTATGGTGATTGTCCCGACTCTGATCGTGGTGATTGTGAGGGGTTCTTAACCTTTCCCCGGCGAAGAGCCAAAAGGTACTATAGTGGATTGCTCATGGCTTGTGTGATCCTCATCTTGTGTTGGTTGTGCGGCACCCTATTGAGGGTTTGGCGTGTGTCGGGTTCATAAACCCATGTCCCTCGGGGACCCGGCTATTCCAGCGCCAGAGCTGCGGCCCAAGAAAACGTCCTTATCTTTCTTCTAAACACCGGCCCAAAGTCTAAAACCGCAACAGAACCGTATCATCGTCTTCAGGCCCAGGCCGCGCTATCCGCCCATCTCTCCGACCGAGCACTAGCTCAGGCTCAGGCCAGCTCCGAACGGCCTCTCCTTATCGGAGCGCTAGCGTTAGGCCCCATGCTGCCATCCACAACGCGTGCTCCACCTCGGAAAGCCTGATCTAGGACCGGCCTCCGACTTCCGACCCCTGTGTCTCTGACCGGGGATTCATAGAAAAACAACCACCATCACTATTCTTACGACTGGCGCGTCAGAAACCGACGGGGGACATTCCGACCGGGGAACGCCCTGCTGGAAGAAACGAGAATGCGTGTCGGAGAAAGGCTAAGGCATGGCTCACAAGTCAACACCACTGTATTACCAGGGACCATACCTGCACGAAGCAGTGCTCTGTAGCCACCCGACACAAAGTATTATAGGGGCCGCTATAAACTCTCATATGGTAAGCCCCCCGCGTGTCTCTGGACATCGATCGCGGTATGGGCTCCAGGATCTGCCATACCGAGTGAACATAGCACGGCTCCTCACATGCCACCAGGCATCCAGAAGTATTTGCAGGTATTGGCGTTCATCCTTCCTGAAGAAGATATCTCGACCCCCCATGCACATCTGACATCCTACAGCGACATCGACAGTATTGGGGGGCATCAACCATTATCCAGTTTTCATCACCGTAGGCAGCAAGACTTAGAAATATTTGTACTCTCTCCCTCTCACCTGTAAGAGCCATCCCCTTCATCTATAAAAGGGAATACGCTCCCTCCCCCAAAGGGGAGATCAATTTCTTCAAGCCCAGACTCACTAGATCGACATCAACGCTCCCAACCATAGGACCGCCAAGTTCCGACCGCGCCCCTTCCGGTCGGAGCCGACCAACTTCTTGTACACCCCCTTCTTCCTCCTTATCGTTTGTACCCCCACTACAGACTTTGAGCACCTGGGCTCAGGAATAAAGTCACCGACCGACCCCGACTGGACGTAGGGCACTGTTGCCTGAACCAGTATAAATCCTGTGTCATTGAGTGCTAGGCCACCTCCGATCACAACGTACAGCAAAACTACAAATATTTACTAGTTGGTCACTTTCTGCACCGACTAGTTGGCGCCGTCGTGGGGAGGACGATGTTACATTCAACACTCTTTTGGTCATCAGATGGCCCATTTTTCCGCCACTCCCGCCGTGGCGGGCTCCGACGATACGATTCGTTTTGGCTCACTGGAGTTCCCCGCAGTCTCGCCCGCCGGGATGCGGGTTCCACCCGTCTTCGAGCCATTCCGGGCCTTCCGCTTTGGGAGCCTGGACTTCAGTCGTCCGACCAGGCTCGGCGTACTCCACCTCCATGAGGAGGCTCGCGACCCGGCACCCATCGGAGGAACGTCCTCCATCGACTCCGGGACGCGCGACTTCGACAGCGCGACATCTACGCTTCATTCAGAGCAAACTCTCTGCTCAAACCCCACTGTAAGTAATATGCGTGCTACTCACTCTTTATTTTCTATCTCTCACCAGTCACCCGGAGGGAAATGTACCGCCCACGCCACAAACGCCATATGATCGGTTCCCCTACGGCCTTGCGTCCTCCATGGACGCCTACGCTCGGGGGCTTCGAAGCATGCTGGCACCGTCCCCCTCATGTCCAAGTTCATGGGAGTAGTGGGCTTCGTTCCTGCCATTCCTCACAAACTTCCGGATGATGATGGCGAGAGCGACGGTTCAAGCATCGGTGACATGGCACCCCGCCACTGTCCGTCCCGGGAGTGCGCTATGGTGGACGCTCCATGACAACCGCCGGTGGTTGTGGAGTCTGTGCAGACTCACACCCCTCTAGACCCACGTGCGGGAGCCCTCGCGTCTGTGCAAGCACTACTGCTGAGGAGTTACGACAACGATGGCAGAATCAGCCACCGTCTGCACCGCGCCGTCGGTGCAGCACGTTGCGCCCCACGCGCCTGGCCTGGCGGGTGGTGCCCGGGGTTGCGCTCGTCAGGTTCAGCACGACATCGTGAGCGAAGGGAACGATGTCCCACAATTCGCCTAGGCCCGGCCAGAATATCGCTGCTGCAGCGATGCTTCTCCGTGGTGTTCCCGAGCCCGTCGACCCTCAGGAGCGGGCAGTCTACCGGAACCTTCGGGTTCTAGTAGAGGTCACCGCCGTCCAACAGGCGGAAAGCTCCGCATCGTGACTCCGACCCTCGCCCTCTCTCCCCACCAGGGGGACGGGGACGCGCCAGCCGGATCAATCCATTCGCTCACCGCCGCAGCTAGCAGGCTCAGCTCAGGGAGTGGCAGCCGCACCATGGTCCAACCAGGCGCCTGCTCCACACCGACCGCACCAGGATGCTCGTAGCATTGATAGCGACCGTCGTCGAGCCCGACACAGTAACAACGTCCGCCATACGGCAGCAGGCAACACGGACCTTGGCCGAATCATCAGAGGGAAGCGGAGAAACGCGCCCCAGGCTGATCGCCGGCCAGATGACCGGAGCCCTAGCCCTGAGGGCCCGGGGCCACGGGCCTTTAGCCGGCGCATCCGGAGAGCGCCATTTCCGCAACGTTTCGGCCTCCCACCAACATCATGCAAATACACCGGGGAGACAAACCCAGGCATTTGGCTTGAAGACTTCTGGCTCGCCTGTCGAGCTGGAGGAGTGGATGATGACTTTTTCATCATCCAATATCTTCCCATTTGTGTAGGGGAGCATGTTCGGGCATGGCTCGAATTCCTTCCACACGATAGTATCCGCAACTGGACAGACCTCAAGAGGGTCTTTGTCGGGAATTTCTAGGGGACGTACGTCCACCCAGGAAACTCCTGGGACCTCAAGAGCTGCCAGCAGGAGCCCAGCGAATCCCTGCAGGGATTACATCCAGCAGGTTTTCCCAACGTTGTAACTCCCTCCCTGATGTCGTCGACGCAGACGTCATCAGTGCCTTTCCTCTCCGGGACAAACTACGAGTCCCTGATCCACAAGCTGGCTGCCTAAAACCCCGCACCACCCGCGATCTACTCGACATCGCCACCAACCATGCCTCTGGCGAGGAGGCAGTCGGAGCAGTCTTCAAGTGGAGGCTGGGACAAAGGCAAGCCCAAGTGCGCGGATCCAGACGAAGGCCCCTCCACTCAGAGGGGCAAAAAGAATAGGAAGGATCGGCACCGGACGGATGACACCGCGTTGATCGCCGCAGCTGATCGCTGCACCCAGGCAGCCCCAACTAGGGACTGCCTGACCACTTCAACAAACTCATGGATGGTCCATGCCCCAATCACGCCTATCCCATCAAACACCTCTACAAGGAGTGCGAGCTCCTCAAACATTTCCTCCGATAGGCCAGCGCACCAAAGGAGGGGGATGGCAAGGAGCCAGTAGTCAGGAGGGGCGGCGCAGTAGGCAAGGACGGGGATGGTTTCCCTAAACCCAAGGAGTGCATCATGATCTTTGGCGGATCCGACGCCATCTAGTCCAAACGCCAGCACAAGGTACGCTATAGGGAGGCATGCGCCGCTGAAACGGCCGTCCCCTCTTTTCTTAGCTGGTCGGAATCCCCAATCACCTTTGATCAGAGGGACCATCCCTCCTACGTCACGAGACCAGGACGCTACCCGCTCGTCGTTGACCCCATTGTCCGCAAGAAGCGCCTCACCAAGGTGCTAATGGACGGGGGCAGCGGTCTCAACATCCTATACGTCGACACCCTCGATGCCATGCGCATCCCCCGATTAGAGCTCCGCCCTGGCGGGCTCCCCCTTCCATGGGGTAATCCCAGGAGCACAGGCATACCCGCTCGGACAGATCGATCTACCCGTCATGTTCGGCAGCCGAGCCAACTTCCGCTCGAGGTCCTCACCTTTGAAGTGGTAGACTTTCTAGGGTCCTACCACGCCATTTTGGGGCGGCCATGCTACTGCAAGATTCATGGCGATCCCCAACTACACCTACCTCAAGCTGAAGATGCTAGGACCAAATGGTATCATCACAATGAGTAGCACCTTTTCACACGCCTTTGAGTGTGATCGTGAGCACTATGAGCTCACCACCACGGTCGTCAACTCGTCCGAGCTCCTGCAGCTCGGGGAGTTGTCAACCCCATGCAGTCCTAGACTGCAACAAACCAACCTCCTCGACGGCCTTCCACCCGCTCGAGGAAACCAAGGTGGTGGGTGTCGATTCCACCAACCCAACCAAGATAGTTTGGGTTGGGACCCAGCTTCCAGCCAAATAGGAAAGCAAGCTCGTCGACTTCCTGCACGACAACCGCAATGTCTTCGCATGGCAGCCGTCTGACATACTAGGGATACCCCGAGAGGTCACCGAGCATGCACTATGCCTTACCCTGGGCTCTAAACCCACCAAACAATGCCTGCGTCGCTTCGACAACGAAAGGCGTAGGGCCATAGGCGAGGAAATCGCCAAACTCCTAGCAACCGGGTTCATCAGGGAGGTCTTCCATTCCGACTGGCTTGCCAATCCTGTCCTGGTCAGAAAAAAGACTAGGAAGTGGAGAATGTGCGTCGATTATACTGGACTCAACAAAGCGTGCCCAAAGGATCATTTCCCATTACCATGCATAGACCTAGATAATTGACTCCACATCGGGTCGCGAAATCCTCTCCTTTCTGGATGCCTACTCAGGCTATCACCAGATTCGTGATGAAAGAGTCTGATCAGCTCACAACCTCGTTCATCACCCCATATGGTTCATACTACTACGTAACCATGCCTTTCGGCCTAAAGAACGCTGGCGCCACCTACCAAAGGTGCATGCAGCAATGCTTCGCTGACCAAATCGACCCGCTCAACCAGCCCGATGAGGCCGAGCGGCCAAAGACCAACGATCGCCGTCTATGTTGATGACATAGTGGTCAAAATGGCTCAAGCTTGCGACCTGATCGCAAACTTGGCCACGACGTTCACGAACATCCGAAGGTTCAACATCAAGCTGAATCCCGAAAAGTGTGTTTTCGGGGTTCCAAAGGGGAAACTACTGGGATACATTGTATCCGAGCGCGGCATCGAAGCCAACCCCAAAAAGATCATGACCATCTCTAACATGGGCCCCATACGCAACATCAAGGGCATGCAGAGACTCACCGGTTGCCTGGCTGCCTTAAGCCGCTTCGTCTCCTGGCTCGGTGAACGGGGGATGCTGCTCTACAAGCTCCTAAAAAAGATGGACGCCTTCGTCTGGACTGAGGAAGCCTAGCAGGCTCTCGAAAGCCTCAAAACATTCCTAACGATGGCCCCAATCCTCGTTGCTCCCAAGCAGGGAGAACCCCTCCTCATCTACGTCGCGGCAAGTAACCATGTGGTGAGCGCCGCCCTGGTCATAGAGAGGGAGGAACCGGGACACCAGCTCAAAGTGCAGTGACCCGTATACTTTGTCGGAGAAGTGCTTACCAACCCTAATGTCCGGTACCCCCAGGTGCAGAAACTCCTGTACGCCGTGTTAATGGCCGCCAGGAAGCTCCTACACTACTCACCGACCACGAAGTCACAGTCGTCACTTCATACCCACTCGGAGACATCATTCACAATCGTGACACCGCGAGACGAATCTCTAAGTGGGCCCTTGAACTCATGGGCCATGACATCAGGTATACCCCCGTACCATGATTAAGTCTCAGGCTCTCATGGACTTTGTCGCCGAATGGACGGAGGTCCAGCTACCTGCCTAGGATGTCTCCCACGAGTACTAGACAATGTACTTCGACGGGTCCGTAATGGCGCCTGGCTCGGGGCTAGAGTGGTTCTGATCTCCCCAGATAGGAGTAGGCTCCGCTACGCCATCCGCCTCCACTTTTCAGCTTCAAACAACGCCACAGAATACGAGGCCCTTATCAATGGACTACACATCGCCATCAAGCTCGGCGCTACATGACTCTATGTCCACGATGACTTGAACTAGTCATTGATCAGGTCATGAAGGAATCCTCCTGCAAAAGTCCCCTCATGACAGCATACTGCCAAGAGGTGCGTAAGATCGAGAACAAATTCCAGGGAATCGAACTACATCACGTCCCTCGAAGGGACAACGCCGCTGCCGATTTCCTCGCAAAACTAGCCGCTAGGCGAGATCTGTCCCCGAGCGGAGTCTTCATCAATGACGCCCATGAGCTGTTCGCCCGCATCCTCTAAGGTTCGACCCAGACACACCCCGACAGCTAGCCGGCGCTCGGGGGCTTTGACCCTAGTACCTCTATAATGACGTCACCCGCGGACGTCGCTATATTGGCACTCGATCAAACCGATTGCCGAGCACCACTACTTGCCTACCTCCTCGAGGAGGTTCTCCCACCTAAAAGAACCAAAGCCTGATGAATTCCTCGATGCGCCAAGACCTTCGTCGTGCTCGGTAATGAACTCTACAAACGGAGTCCGTCAGGAGTACTCATGAAGTGCATCCTCGCCAGCCGGGGAAAACAGATCCTCCTCGAGGTCCATTATGGGATCTGCGGGCATCATGCGGCCCCAAGGTCCCTGGTCGGAAAAACCTTTTGCCAAGGTTTTTTCTAGCCCACCACACTATGAGATGTAGAGGAGGTCGTTCGTAGGTGCGAAGGATGCCAGTTCTATGCTCGGTAAACCCATTTGCCAACACAAGAGCTCCAAACCATCCCAATCACCTGGCCATTCGTGGTCTAGGGCCTCGACATGGTAGGACCTCTCAAGAAAGGTCCAGGCAGTTTTACTCACCTACTCGTAGTAGTCAACAAGTTTACCAAATGGATAGAGGCCAAGCCCATCACCAATCTCCACTCAGAAGAGGCGGTCAAATTCTTCCTTGACATCATCTACCGATTCGGCGTTCCTAACTGTATTATCACTGACCACAGGACTAACTTTACTGGGAAGAAGTTCCAAGACTTCAGCAATGGGTATGGCATCAGAATCGATTGGGCTTCGGTCGGACATCCACGAACTAACGGTCAGGTCAAACGCGCCAACAGCATGGTCCTCCAAGGACTCAAAACACGCATCTTCGACCGACTCAACAAACACGCGGGGTGATGGGTTGCAGAGGTCCCAGCGATCCTCTGGAGCCTAAGAACGACCCCAAACCGATCCACGGGATTCACACCTTTCTTCCTAGCCTACGGAGCAGAAGCTGTGTTGCCCTCCGACCTCGACCATGGCGCACCGAGAGTAAAAGCTTTCGACCGCGAACCGAGCCGCGGCTAGCTCAACAAGACGTAGTCGACCTGCTCGAAGAGGCCCATGAGACAACCGTCATCCGCTCCGCTTCGCTATCAATAGACCCTCCGCAGGTACCACGAAAGGAAGATCAGAGGAAGGATTCTCGAAGTCGGTGATCTCGTGCTATGAAGGACCCAATCAACAAAGGAAAAAACACAAGCTCTCTCCACCCTAGGGAGGACCCTTATACGGTAACCAAAGTAATCCGACCGGGCACCTACCGACTGGAGGACAACAACGGCAATGTTCTCAACAACACTTGGAACATTGAACAGCTACATCATTTTCCCCTTAGAAACCGGTCTAAACACCTTCGATTAAAGCACATGCTCCTGTAAGAGTGCCCCTGCTCGAACGCTTTCAACCCGGGTCGCTCAAGGGCTCCATAAATATACAAATATTGAGTACTACCTCTCTATTTTGTTTACTGTTGCATGAAAAATTCCTTTCGTCCCTAACAGAAGGGTAGTTCGTTCTTTTGTTTTACCTTATGTAACTTTGCTTTAGAACATTCCGACTGATCGCACCCCGCCTTTTCCTACGGCTACGACCGGCCGAGCCTCGTGGGCCACGCCCTAGGCTCGCAAAGTTGTGACCCATGGAACAAACGGATAGGTACAAGATAGAAAGAAATTTAAAACAAAATTATGCTAAGGGAAAACTAAGGAACGAAAGGGAACAAGCTTTCCCGAACGGAGCGACTCCATCACAAAAACAAAAAACCAATTACAGTCATTAAAACACACCACGAAACGTCTTACACGAGGGCTTCCCCACAAACTTAAAACTTCCTACATTTACTAACTACTATTATATCTTTACATGCTATTGGGTCGACCCGGCGACATCTGACGATGGTGCAACCGACGAAGGCTCGAGCTGCTCACTTCCCGACGACGTGGCATCCGGCTCGACCAAGACCGGGGCGACATTTACCTCCAATCCGACATCACGCTCTGGGTTTGCAAAAGGATCCGTAAGTCCTCCCCCTTGCTCACTCTTCCTCTCACTAAGGAACCACCATAGCGTACAGGCACTCTCGGTGACAAAGAAGGAAGGAAGAGCGAGGAATCTCCACCAGAAGAGACCACCAGACCTCCCTGAGTCAATCGAGTCACCCAGGAGAGATCAACCGGCCTCCTGAGTCGATCGATTCACTTAGGATAAACACTTGAGATACAGGTAGGAAGCGAAGGGGCGCCCCATGCGAGCCATGCCGACTCCATCTCGAATGACGAGCACGGATCCCGGTCGGACATTTCTGACTGAAGCTCTCCGAACCCCATCTCTCAGGTCATCAAGGTAAGCATGTGTTCATTAAATACAAAACTATTCACACGAGAGCTAACCCACGATTGACAAGCGCAGGTCTCGGACGGACGTTTTCGACTGGAGCTCTTCGAACCCTGTCGCTCCAGTCTTCAAGGTAAAACACCATCAAAGCCCCTCTATTTCATTACAAATCATTCATAGATCCATACTCGCATTCATCTCATACGCCTGAACCCCCTGGACGGTTAGGGCATGAACCGCCCGGGGGCTCAGGAACTAAGCATCGTACGTGCAACGAAATGCACCAAAACGCTCTGTGTTGCACCACGAAGCGGTGGCTTGCCTTATTTGACATGAGCAACCAAACAGAGCTAGGGGAGAAAACTATAGATGAGCACCGTGCGGCCTTCGCCCGGTCTGGCAAACCAGGTCATCTTAACCTTCTCGTTCAATCCTAAACCTCGCAAGCCCATAGAATCTCCATCGAGGGGAGGCCGTCAGGCCACCCGGGTCGGTCTATGGAACGACCTAGGCATCTACCGGACTATAGGTAAAGGAGTAGTGGAATGCCACAAGAGGGCTATGCCGACCCCATCACGAACGATAGACCCGGATTCCACTCGATCACACCTGTTAGCGAGCTCACCGAGCTAGTCTTCGAGCCCGAGCGATCAGGACAGGCGACGAAACTTAACCCCTCCGGTTGTGAGGAACTGGATGGGGTAGCACAAAAATGACTCACAGCCCCCACGAAGGCCCGACAAGGCTTGGGGGTTTAAACGCCATGGGACCGCGACTCCAAATTCGCGTCGACGGGATAGGCGACATCCGGCTATGGCTTGGGACTGTGACTCCTTAACTCATGTCGACGGGATAGGTGACATCCGGCTATGGCTTGGGACCGTGACTCCTTAACTCGCGTTGATGGGATAGGCGACATCCGGCTACGGCTTGGGACCACGACTCCTTAACTCGCGTCGACGGGATCGGCGACATCCGGCTACGGCTCCTGGGACCATGACTCCTTAACTCGCGTAACGGCTTTAGATAGCTTCACTAACTAAAACTAACTCTTTCGATCCACGACGAGCACCGACGCCTAGGTCTACTCGTGACTCCACCTTACCCGATCCCACGGCGCGCACCGACGCCAAAGATCGAACTCTGTTGCATCTGAAACTAAGTTATTTCCGTTCACGGCACGCACCAACGCCAGGGCTTGTTTCAAAAACTAAAAACTTCCTCGTCCGATCCCCGGTGCGCACCGACGCCGAGATCATTAAGTTCTATCTCAATCCAATCCCCGCGCTTAAAAACACCTCGGCTGCACACCGACGCCATGGTTAAACAAAATTCTGTCTCAAACTAAAAAACATGCATACACGCCTACTGAGACAACACCCCCAACCGGTTCGGCCCGAACCGCCTAGGGCTCGGGGGCTACACCCACGGGTGCGCTCGCGCGCACCCGCCGGCAAGACAAAAATCCCCCAGACGATTCTGTCCGAATCGCCCGGGGGCTCGGGGGCTCTTGTCGGGTTCATTAACCCGGGGTCCCTTAGGGACCGGCTTTCACGCCA
>NW_027097909.1:0-29400 GCF_019320115.1 Miscanthus floridulus | reverse complement strand
TCTCGTTGTGGTCAATAAATATATCAGGGTGAGATGCTCACCTGACTGTGACTATATGCACCTGTTGCCCTTCCAGGAATAGTTGCAAGAATCTGCTTTGCTCGAGAAATAGCATCAGCACTGCAGTGAGAAGAGCCATCAAGTACACATAAGAATTTATGTATAAATGGGACACTGAACTACTTTTGGAAGTTTCTGGCTAACAAAAATATTAAACAGTGCAAACAAGACAGATAACAAATAGAAAAAATCATCTTTCAACTGGAAATGGTATCAAGGGAAATTTTAGAAACAAATATATTGAAAGGGCATGCATAATTAGGCAATGATGTAATGGTTCTTCTGATGAACAGCTCAATTAAACATAAGAGCTCTAAAACTATCTTCCTAGGTATGTTTAGTTACTGTGAAAGTTGAAGGGAAAAAAGTTAAATACCTGACAGACTTCACTGGAAATTTTACTATTTATATAAATGTTTACTATTTTCAACGAAAATTACACATAATTCTGTTGCACAGCTTTGTTTTTGAAGGAAGATAGAATGCTCTATCTCTGTAATACTTTTAGAATTTTTAGGTTGATTTGACACTAAAGTTGGGAAAAATAGCAGGATATCACTTAGTCAAGTGTTTGCACTACATCTCTCCATTTAAGACTTCTGTAAATGAATGATGAATGAATAGAACGATGATGATATTCACCTGAACAATGATTTGGTTTCCTCTTTTTCCAAGAGGCATGGATGATCACAAAGAGCAAGAATCTGCAAGGTACCATGTAAATATCGAAGAAACAAAGGTCGAATCTGCAGGTAAAATAAACGCATACCTCCCTGAAGAATGTTACAGGTTGCTGACCAAGAGATTGAGGATTCCCAATGTTGCAGAAGAGGATCTGCAAGGGTAAAAATATAATTGGAATGAGCTATATAATTTTCGAAAAAAGGGGAAATAAAGGCACTTCTAAATCAACAGTTAGGTACCTGATCAAAAGGAAGAGACCCTGGTTGTGTTTGTAGTTGTTGCTGCAAGCGCTGTTAACAGAGAAAACAGTGGGGTTATATATATTAAATCAATTTCGAAGCAGGTTCTTATTGGTAGACGTGCTGGTCTGCACGGAGTGCACAAGATTCTAAAAAGCATTCACAGGGAGCCATATAAAATATGGTGAACAAGATTAACCTTTAATAATTAGGATGAATTTCATCAGGGAAGAATTGCAAATTAAATTACTATAGTAATATGGTTATTAGCGATCAAGTAAACTATATGCTTAGGTCCACTATGCTGTTCTTTGGTAATTCACTCAAATCAGATAGCACGGTCAAAAGCAATACTATTACTACAACAGTCTAACAAAACTCTGTATATGAACATTGCCTGATTTAACTGTATTGCCTTGTGGTAAGGTGATTAACCGATTATTGGGAACATGAACAGAGTGATATATAACATACTAAAGTACTAGACTGCAAGCCTTGTTGAACATCAGTAGTCACTCAAGATACCTGAGCATGGATGACAATCTCCCCACGGACTGCATACTCACATTTTAAGACCTGTAATAGTTATCAGTGTATTAGCTAGGCATGAGGAGCCACACTTGCCTTACCCAGACAAGCAAAGCACGAAAGCTGTTGTCTATGAAACAGATGGAAATCAAGATCACACGACATTCAGCAGGTTTACAAACTTCAATAGGTTTAGTGACAAAGCACAGATTGCCAACGAAGGAGGTAGCCTGTTTGGCTCCCAGTCACGGCTAGCCACACCGCTGGTGAGGCGCTGCCTAAGCTGCAGCGTAAAAATCTGGCGCCTAAGCTGCGGCAGAAAAATGGCCTTCAATCGTTGTGGCTGTCGCAGTTCTGTCACAAACCAGACAGTGCTGATTTTTTGTGTGGCCGCCATCAGTTGTGGCTTGCAACCAACAGCCTCACCTCAGATCTCACAGAAACAATACAGCATCAACGTATCATCATTTTGCACCAGAAGTGGGGCAGCAGTCCAAACAAATGGCCGTACCCCCTTTTGAGTCAAAGGGGGAGCACTGACATAGATGACATTAAACTACTCGGTCACAACAAAACAAAACAAAAAGAAAAGGCACTCCAGCAGCTCGGATCGCACTGAGATCTACCTCTGGTTTGAGAGAGAGAGATAGCGACTAGTGATCTGGGTAAAAGGAACTACACTTATTGCCAACATCTAAACGAAAACGATGGAACTTTGCGCCCGTGCAGTTGTTACAACTATCCTAAAAAAAAATTCTCATTTGATTTCAAAGTATGAATCAAAATCAGATCATCATAACAAGAACTAGGCACGGCATGTACCACTCCAGCGAATCAAAGATATTTTTTCAGCCAAATTTCTCAAGCGAACGAGAATCCAACCCGCGGCTAAGCTGAATCAGGGACACGCAGAACGCAGACGCGTTCGCGAAAAAAAAAACAGAGCCTCTTCCGTCTCGTCAAAGCCCAAACTTCCCAACGAAAAATCCTAAAAATGGAACCTTCAAGGGACAGACAGCTAGACAGGGGGAGGAAAACGGTCGGCGTTCTCACCTTGGGGTTGAGGTTCTCCACGGCGACGCTGGCGGCAGGGGCCATGGCGAACACGAGGGATCAGCTTCGCAGCGACGGAAGGATTGCGTATAAGCCGGGGACAACGGGCCGCCTCCCTCTCTCACACTGCGGTTTCGTGGCGAATCGGGGCTGCAAAAGCCAGTTTGGCGTTGTCAAAGAAAGGCCAGATGGCTGGTGCTTATAAAAGGCGGTCAAGACGTACGTGGGGAGGGGACGACGGAAGCAAACAAACAAGCGGCGCACGACAGTCGCCCGCCGGAAAGCGAGAGGAAGGAGAACGGAGGGCGGCCCGACTGCAGCCGCGGTTTTGCGTTAAAACAAGGATTAAGGCCCCTCAACTATCACGATGGTCTAATTTTAAATTAACTACGAAACCGTCTAATTCAGGAAGCTCAAGTTTGAAAAACCGTTTATTTTTAACACCTAAGCGCGGGTGAGCCGTTTTATTCAACGTGGAGTGGTTTTGTCCGACGTGGGGCCCACGCGTCATCGACTCAACCGAACTGCATCAGCGTAGTAGCAGCCAAGGTTGATGCCGCCAACGGGGATGGAGACTTCCTTCTCGCCGTCGATGCCGAGCGCAGCCACACCACCATGCCCGACGGAGCTCGCGTCTGCCCCGGCTTGCCATGTTCGCCCTCTCCGCTGCCGGATCTCATCGTCATCCATCGTACGCCCGCCCCAGCATCGTTCGCACCTCGCACAACATGGTGGCCCACAACAGTCCCCTACGGCAACGTCGACGGCTGCAGTGAGGAGCCCGCATGGATCTGAGCCCGCAAGGATCTCCCTCGGCAGGCACCAGCAGCATGGAGGCCGCGATGCCCACGACGCTCCCAGCGGCGCGCCTCGTCCATGCCGTCGCGTGTTGTGCTACACACACGCCACTACCCGTGGAGCCCAGGCTCGTGCGTGGATGCCCCGCGCGCGCCGTCGCTCGCGGTAGAGGACAGGCCGCCCGACGAAGTCAATCCGTGGGGCTCGCCGCATCCGACTCCTTCGCGCTTTCTTCCGCCCTGGTTCGCCGCATCCACACGGCTGGCTCGACGCCAGCTCACCGCATCCGCCCCGGTTCGCTGCGGCCACGCCGTTGCATGCGTAGCTCGTGCACAGTCGTCACCAGGGCCACCCGCGGAGCTCGCCCATCCCCTGCCGTCGTCGGAGCTCGAAGCTGCCAAGCACTTCACGCCACGCCGCCAAAGCCACGCCGTCGGAGCTGCTTCCTAACCTCGCTGCCGGCGGGCACCGCCACTGGAGCTGAGCATCGCCAGAGCCGCCCGTGCCTTGACTTGCCGCAACGGCCGCATGGACGAGAATCCCGCTAGAGCCGCACCGCCGAGCCGAAGCTCCTACCATCGCTCTGCTCTGCTCTCCTTGCTCTGCTCCTCTTTTACCCTCTATTCCTCGCCATCGCTCTACTCCTCCCTCCTGCTTTCTCTCTCTTGGACGGACAAAGGAGCCGTAGTTTCCATTGTGCGTGCTGGATCCGGTGTGCCTTCCTCCCCATCGCCAGCAGCTTCCCTTCCTGCTTGTGCCCGACCCTACGGCCTCGACCGCTGGACACCTTTGAGCTACGGCTGCGGCCGCTGCACGCCTGCCTCCCCACGCGCGCCTGCTCAACACCGTGGAGGTCTGGCCACGACCTTGACGCCATGGTGCTCTGGCAGTGGCCGCTGGACGCCTGCCACGCCGTCATGGCCGCTCAACGCCGTGGAGGTCTGCCACCCGCCTCTCGGCGCGGCCGCTGCGGACTCGCACGGATGCCGACCGGACCTCTTGCGAACGCCGCGGATAGGGCCGCCTCGCTCGCACGGCTAGAGCTCGCCCATCTCGTCTCCGTCTCCGTCTCCTTTGCGCTTCGTCCTCCTCCTCCTCGGGTGCTATTATGCCGCCAGCAACGGATCCGGCGGGGGTGGTGAGGATCTTGTGCTGCACATCGTGGAGGATGAGCGGGTCGTGGGACCGCACAGCCTGGAGTGGAGTCGCTGCCAGAGTCCCCTCCGCACCGGGGTGGCTGTTGCGATGGCAGCTGCGATGGCGTCGTGCGAGCGGTTGGCGTTGCCGCTGCGAGCAGGCGCCACCGTCGTCGCTGCGGTCACGTAGACTCCCAGACATCCTGGCGCGAGTGGGGGCCCCAGCGGCCGCGATGGCCTGGTGTAGACGGGGTGCGGGCGCGGCTCTGGTCCAGGCCATCCCTTCGTGGGTGGGTGCCCCAGCGGCCCCTGCGACCTTGTTTAAGAAGGCGAGCCTGCGCACGGCTCCTTGCTCGACCTCCCGCCTCCCTCTCACCTTCCCCGCCGCCGTTGCGCGGCCGTGCTGCGCCGCTACAGCAGGGCATGCGCGCGTGGCCAGCAGACCACGGACCGCCTCCCGCCGAGCTGCGGCCGGCCCTGGTACCACGTACACATGGGCACCATTGGCCAACAGCTCCAAATTCCAGTTTTGACCCGCGCGTCCGTCGGTGAACGCCAGTGTGGCGAGTTAAAACCAGGCACATGTCAGCACAAACCGCCTCAATCGCGCCGAGGTGCTGAAACTGAACAGTTTTGAAAGTTTCAGTGCCTGGATCAGACGGTTTTGTAGTTGAGGGTCAAAATTAGACCAACATGATAGTTGAGGGGCAAAAAATGTACTTAATCCTTAAAACAAACAAGGTCACTCTTTGGTCTTTGCCATAAAAAAGAGTCTCAGATCAAAGCTGTAGATGGGCTTGCTTGCGGCTTGCCTGGATTGCATCATGCTATGTTCTTTATTATAGAAGATGGAGGATTGCAATTTTGGCACTTTTATGCTCCTCCTTTGATCTACTTCTTTCGTCCCAAAATACATCATGTTTTTGACTTTACATCTTTTTTTGTGATGCGGGATGTTTTCCTTCTACTTTCTCTCTTGTTAGTCTATTAAAACATAAAAAAGTCTGTCTATCGATGTCGTTTCTTATAAAAAGTTGTTTCAACGTTGAATGGAGTTGAGGAGAGACACTTCTTTTGATCCTATGAAGTGCCGCCCGTTTCCTAACAATAAATATAGTTATTTGTAATGTAAATGTAAATTTTCTTCCATTTCTTATTTGTAATGTCAGCAAATGGGAGAGAATTAGTTATTTTGAAGAAAGATGTGTGTTTGCATCTTGTGTGTGCTCTTTGTTAAGCATAAATGAACCCATCCAAACAACAAATTGAGTAAAATCTAGTTATGGTGTATATGATGAGATTTTTGTTGCAGTTTAGAAGTTATGGCAAGTGACTCGGTGAGAGATCTCGAATATATTCATAAAGGAAACGAGTGCTGACTTCACCTTTTGTTTTCCTTCATTCTCCATCACAAAGGTTTGCAAATTGCTTCTGTCACATTTGACCTAGAGACAAAAAGTTGAAATAGAGTGAGGTGGCCATTGAGCATTTTTCTCTTGTTGCTTACGTGCAGAGCATCACGTTAGAGTATGGCTAATAACATAGCCAACTGCTGGCTGCACTATTCACCTAAACGTCTGTTTAGCCTATTTAAACACCGTGTAAACGGTACACAGTGGTACGCTGTTTCTGTTTAATCATCCGTGTAACCCGTTTAATTAGCTGTTTAACCCGTTTAATGGACTATTTTGTCCGAATAATGGCTAAACGGCAAGTGACCGACTGTTTAGCGTTTAGAAAAACAGTGGCCGGCTGTACATATATTTATAGCCCACTATCGGCCAATAGATTTAGTAGTAGGCTATTAGAACATACTTCCCCATCAAAATACCACAAACCTTCTTTTCTTGGAGCTTTGTGCATCAGCTCTTGGCTTCTATCTCAGCATAAAAGCTCATCTATAGACTGTTATTATACTTGTTCTTAGAACAATTATGGAGTTGTTGATCACACCATACCATCAGTACTGAAAAAGGTATTGATTATAGCTTACATGCTCCTTCACTTTTTAGCGTTTGATTCGACATTAGCGAAAGATATGGCACTACACCTTAACTATATATATATGGAGTCTTTCATACTTTTGCTTCTCTTCGATCTTGGCAATGCGAGACTTGTGGTGGTAACAGTTTTTGGTCTCCTATATATCACGTGACTGTAGCATGATGTTTGACTCGAACAGAAAGGATGGAAACCAAGGGCTACACGTCAAACATGGGCACATGGTCAATTATTAGATGCTGGAAAGAACATGGTACCCTTTTGTTCTTGGAAAACAAGTTGGACGGCGAACCCCAAGTCTCAAGATGTGGATCAAGTTTTTTTTGTTGTTGTTGCGAGGTGTAGGTTTAAACTGGACCAACCGTAGCTCACAAAGGCCAACGTCGCTAGGATTATAGGATGCGTGTCTTATGTATATTATAATAATCCAAGTAGTTTCAGCTAGGGAAAAGGCTTTCATTTTCAATGAAAAATTGTTTTTTTATGTGATGCAGAATTTCAGCACTTTGATTTTTACACCCTTCCATCATAAACAAGTGATGTTTTAGGGTTGTCCGAAGTCAGCGGTTCCAAACTTGAGTGTAGATTAGCTTTTACATGTTAATTGTGAATGTTTCAAGTGATACAACAAGTAGATCTGTTTTGAAAATAATTTATGAAATATAAATTTTCTACAAAAAGTAGTTTGAAACTGTTGACTTCAGACTGCTTTAAAATGTTGCTTTTTATGACTAGAGGTTGTTGGTTGTTTGATGAGGATCAAATCCTACATAGACCATGCCAGTTTCTCTCCTTCTCAAGTGTCCTCTACCTAGCAGCCGGGAGAGAGATTGGCTTAATGTGTTGGATGAGATGAGAAAAAAGATGAAAAAATCCAGTCTATCGCTTGAAGAAGATTGGAATGCACCCCAATGAAGAGGATAGAAGTCTTTCAAAACCACTCCACGTAAAGGAAAAATCCCTTAGTCATTCTTGGTCGTCTTGCCGATCCTTCCCCTCCTAAAAGATTTCCGTTTTAAACCATGTATCTTTACTCCTAACAGGACATGATGTATGCAGATTCTTTCTACAGCCCAATGCAGCTGCACGTTTTTCTTTTTATCGAATCAATTAATTAATTTCTTTTGACTTTTGGATTTTTGGATATTTTTATTTGATTTGGCATTATTCATAAAGAAAAAAATTAATAAATTCGTTTTTTTCTCGATCACGCAAAAGATTTGCCTATCTTTGTATTAAGGTAGAGAATTGTTCGATACAACATGCCTTAAAAGCGCATTAGGGGGTCATTAAAGTTTTACAAATTCTTTAAAAAAATATCTGATAATTATGAGAACCAATCTTTAATTCTTGTGTTCAGGAATTTTTCTTTAAATAAAAGCTTTTTTATTCATTTAGTTACTGTATTTTTTGGATTTCACTCCACCTCAGTTGAGTGGCTTAACATGTCGGATGACTGTACCTACAAGCTTAAGAGGGAAGAAGCCCCAAGGCCTCAAGTATAGATGTCCAACGGCCTAGACCGGCCTGTCCCGGCACGGGCCCGTGCTAGGCATGGCCTAATGGGGGTCGGGCCGACACGGCACGTCGTGCCTACCGGGCCATGCCGAGACGGGCACCGTGCCTAGCTGGCGGCCCAGGCCCGGCACGTTGGGCCACTTTTCATGTCTGGCTGGCCCATGAAGCACGACGGAAATTACATGCCGGGCTGGCCCGAGGCCCAATACAGATTCTAGGAGCAGATCTGCAGATCAAGAGGGGAAGCTAGGAGGGAAGGGAAGAAGGTGGCCGGTGCCCTCGCAGTCATCGTCCTCACTCTAGAGAAAGGACGAGGAGCAGAGCGAACAAAGGATCCGTTGGCACGCTCATGGCTGGCTCCCCGCGGTCGGCACGCTCGCTGGTGAGGCTGCCCGCCATGGCGCCATCCGCGCTCGAGGCCCCCGATCCTTGGCTCCTAGGCGCTCGATAGGAAGACCCGGGAGAGGGTGCCTCAGTGCCTGCGGGGAGACCTAGAGAGGGGAGAGGCCAGAGGTGTGGCGCCCAGAAGCAGCCGGGGTCGGGGGGTCAGGAAGGGGAGCGATGCGTGGATGCCACTCGATGCGGGACGGGGCAGCTGCGAAGTTGGAATAGGAAGTGAGGATGGGGAATTAGGGCTAGAAATTATTTATATGAGGCTCAGATAGCGAGCCTCTACTGGGCCGCCTATTGATTAACGGGCCAGGCCGTGCTACCCGGCATGCCTAGGGAGAGGCCCAGGCATGACCCTATGCATCAGGCCTTGCCGGCTTGGGCACGTTACTCATCGGGCTATGCTGTGCTCATGCCGGGCCAAAATGTCATGCTTTGGGCCAGGCTGTCGTGCCTCGTGCTGCATGTACATCTGATGTAGATTGAGTTTTTTAAGGTGTAGGTTTGAACTAGACGAACCATGGCTCACAAAGGTCAATATCGCTAGGATTAGAATGCCCTCACTACTACAGATTGATCTTTCACTATCGCCACTTTCACTGCCGTAGCGATATAAGCATCCGTGTGATACTTGCACCGTCGGTAGGACCGATAGGGAGGCCTCGCAAGGAATGAAACCGGCAGTTGAATACCATCAATGCAACGGTGGTAGTGGGATTGAATTCCACTATCGTTTGGAACACTGAGCCGACTGAGATACGCGTTATGGCCGCCGCACCTACACGACCGTTTGGTGTACCGGCGGTAAATATTGAAGGTGAGTAATTTTTTTGTGACTTGAAGGTGAGTAAATGAGAGTGTGTCCCAATGCCCAATTACCAACACCCCCCGCTGGCCCGCTCTACAATTCTTCAAGGCCGCTGCCCTCTGAAACCACCCCTCTTCCATGTTTATCCCATTCTTCCATCAGACTATCTAGGACCATGTCGGTGGACAGTTTTTAAGATTCCCAGCTATGACTCATCCTCCGATGAGGACGAGGTCTAGCAGCACTCAAATTCGGAGGAGGCTCCAGGGAGAACATGGATCCTGATTTGATTCCTAACAGGAGCTCCGACACCGCGGAGGAGGACAACGATGACAATGAATGAGCCCGAGGACGATGACGTCGATGAATGATGACAGGCCTCCTCTGAAGCGACCAAGGTGACCATCATCCTTGCTCTAAGAGGATTATTTTTAGGTGTATTATCTTTGTAGATGAACTGAGTACAACCACTCATTGGAAATGTATCTATATATTTTATAAAGTAATAAACAAAAATTCTAGTCCGATAAATGCTTCTTTGTTTTGTTGTCATCGCTCGTAGTGCTATGTCATGTCGCTGGACCAATGTTTTTGGTGACCCTATTTGGATCCCTCTAGTTTTTGGCAGTTTTTAAGAATCTAGCTTTGTAAACTGGTGGGATCCAAACAAGCCAGTTTTTAAGAATTCAAAACTGGTCCAAACAGGGTCATAACGGACCAATGCTTGACGGGCCATGCTGCTCAAACTTCCATATGGCCCCTATGCCTGATATAATGGAGTTTGGTGTGGTGTTTGTTCTTTCCAATGCCGAAAGCCAGTGGTAAAGAGTATTTCCCCACCGGACTACATATCCAGGCTGCGGTAAAGGCTAATTTCCACCGCCGGGTCGATGGCGTAGGTTGCCTTACTTAAAGCCATCTGCTGCCACAGCCATACCCAAAGTGAATCCCATTATTCCCCTTTCCTCGACCATTGCTAGTTCCCCTAATATCTATTGAAGGTTATGTCCAAATCGAAGCCGGGTCATCACTTAACTGATCTATGGTCTGCAAAATTTTCTTCATAGATTCAGTTACTTGATTCTTGCTATTGTGCTTTTTACTGTGTTATCAATGTTCTTGCTCAACGGGACCTGCATGTTCATTTTTGATTTCTTCGTGCTATAAGATCTGCCTTTGTTGTACACAGATGGATCGTGGATGGATGTATACGAAGCACAGTTTAGTTGCATTCGTGCAAGGCCTTGAGTTGTTTATCAATGCCGTGAGTGCTTACTTGGAGCATAATGTTGAGGATCTTGGTTTCATAAACTGTCCATGCAGGGATTGCAAAAATCTTAAGTAGTGGGATAGCATGGAGCTGATCAGGGGTCATCTGCTTTGGAGGGGTTTCATGCCAAACTATATGGTTTGAACAAAACATGGGGAAGAAGGCGAGAACCCACCTAACAAACAAGCTTCAGCGGGTATATGGAATGGCAACAGGGATACAAATGTAGGTGAAATAGTGCACATGAACGAGAATGAGACAGTCCTAGAGACCATGAATGAAGGTGTCGAAAAAAACCGCTACCGTCTCGGGGAATGAGAGTTTGGCATATAATGAAGTGCTAGATGCTCTAGACCAGATGATTGATGCTGGGAAGCCAGATTTCCTTGATGAAAAACTAAAAGAAGTTGGAGGACATGAGGAAGCGTGCAAAAAATCTACTATACAATGGTTCAACTGTGAGAAAGTTGGAAGCTGATATTTTGCTTCTGGAGATGAAAGCAAGGAATGGAATTTTGGACACTGGGTTTAATGATGTCTTATCCCTGCTGCAGAAGTTTTTTCCAAGCCTGAATGAGTTGCCTCAGAACACATATGAGGCCAAGCAAATGATCTACCCATTAGGACTCAAAGTATAGAAAATACATGCTTGTACCAATGACTGCATATTATTTCATGGAGATTACAAAAACTTGGATTTGTGTCCTCGATGCCATACCTCATGATACCAAACTAGCAATGATGCCAGGATGCAAGCTAGCCATGAGAAAAGACCAGCCGCGAAGGTGATGTGGTATTTCCCTATCATTCCTTGCTTGAAGCGTTTGTTTGCCACAACAAAGACAACAAAACTAATGAGGTGGCATGCGGAAGATTGAGTGAATGATGGAAAGTTGCGGCACCCGGCTGATGGCGCCTAGTGGAGAGCTATTAATCATAGTTATAAGCGGTCATTTTCCAATGAAATAAGTAACATCAGGTTTGGTTTGAGCACGGATGGGATGAACCCGTTTAACATGGTTAGCAGCAATCATAGCACTTGGCCAGTGACTCTTTGCATATACAACCTTCTGCCTTGGTTGTGTATGAAAGGAACACACCATATGATGCCGATTCTGATCCAAGGGTCAAGGCAACCTGGAAATGACATCGACGTCTTCCTACAGCCGTTGATGGAGGAGCTACTGCAATTGTGGATGAAAGGTGAGAGAGTGTGGTCATGGGTCATCCTACACCAATTGATGGAGGAGCTTGGATGGCACTTTCGCTATATTTCTGAAACATAGCAAGAAGATGGTTTACATGGGTCATCGTAGGTTCCTACCATCTACACACCCTTATCGTAAGAACAAAAATCCTTCGATGGGATAGTAGAAAATCAAGAACCGCCTAAGTTCAAAACTAGAAGGCAGATCATCAAAATCATAAACAAACTCAAGGTCGTCCTAGGAAAGGGCATAGGAAGCGTACCTACTTTGATGAAATCTGCGTGGAAAAAAATATGTGTTTTGAAAATTGCCTTATTGGAGGACATTGCATGTTCAACACGCACTTGATGGGATGCACATTACCAAAATGTCATGGAGAGCTTGTTGGGTACCTTAATGCAATCGAAGGGCAAAGGGAAAGATTCACTTCAATGTCATATGGACTTAGAAGCTATGGGTGTGAGGGCGGTGCTGCATCCCTTAACACTACCTAATGGCAAAAAGAAACTACCAGTTGCATCATGGTCGTTAGAAACAAAAGAGAAAGAGAGGCTCTTACGGTTCTTCCATGAACTAAAAGTGCCTATAGGATACTCATAAAATATGAGGAGGATAGTGAAAATGAAAGATTTGAAATTCAACATGAGTTGCTTGAAGACCCACGATTGCCATGTTATCATGATGAAACTCCTTCCTGTTGCAATTAGGGGTGTTCTTCTAGAGAAGGCATGAGAGCCGATCATCAAGTTCTGCTCATTCTTCAATGCAATCTCACACAAGGTCATAGACCTGATGGAGCTTAAAAAGCTATAGTACGATCTGATCCACACAATGACTCGGCTCGAGATGCATTTGCCACCAACATTTTTTGATATGTCCATGCATCTTGTTCGCCAGATAAAACTGCTTGGCACCATTTTCTTGCACCAGATGTTTCCTTTTGAGTGGTTGATGAGCGTTCTTAGGAAGTATGTTCAAAACAGATACATGCCTGAAGGGTGCATGGTAGAAGGATGGTCAATCGAGGAAGCACTCGAGTTCTGCATTCAGTATTTGGGTCACACTGGGCTCGGCATTCCTGTGTCCTGACATGAGGGAAGGCTACAAGGAAAGGGGATTATAGGGGAGAAGCGTGCCCGTGCTCATGAGTATAGTGTTGTAATGCATGCTCATTTCACAGTCCTGCAACAAGCACACATAGTTTTGCCATATGTTGAAAAGCACAAGGAAGAATTAGCTGTAGCTAACAGTTCTAGGTCCCAGGCGTGGCTCAACAAGCAACACCTAGAAAAGTTTGCCAAATGGCTGCCGCAACATCTACTGGAGGTTGTATCCGGTGACCCTGACCTTGATGCATTGGCCATGGGACCGAACGATTCAGTGGTGATGTATCAAGGTAATGACATAAATGTGTACACATTTTACACTAGAAAACAAGACAAAAAGAGTGCAAACCAAAATAGCGGTGTCCGGATCGATGCTTGTTATGACCAAAATAAACAAATGGACACCTACTATGGAATCATAGAAGAAATATGGGTGCTAGAACAAGGAGAATTTTAGGTCCCACTTTTCCAGTGCAAGTGGGTTAGACCCAGAGCGGTATTCGTGAACAAGGATGGTGTTACTACCGTGGATCTCAACTGCATGGGTTACAGAGAAGAACCTTTTGTATGGGCAAAAGATGTAGTCCAAGTATTCTATACACCAGACCTAGGAAATAATGAGGGAAGTCATATAGTTCTTCAAGGTAAACACAAGATCGTCGGTGTCGACAATACAACAAAGGAAGAAGGGAATGGATATTAGGACATGCCTGTAGTTGGAGCAGATGTTGACCTACCTCTATTTGAAGAGGGCATTGAACCTACGTACGTGATGGTGGATCATGATGAGGGTTTGATCATCGTGCCTTGAAAACATTTGTTGTACCTGAATTTCGTTGTTCTTGAGGTTTTGTACTATGATTATAGCTGCCAACGTAACAAATGGTACCGACATACTATGGTGACAATATAATATTCTTCATGTTATGTCAACACCAGCATATGATCCGGTGTTCCTGTCCATCGTTCTTTGATTCATCTCGGCCATCCATTTGTACCCAACTGGCCAACCCTAAAAGGATAGTCTACTTACATCTCACCATCCGCCGCCACCACCGACCTCGACCTCTGAGGTAACTAACCTAATTTTGATCCGATTGATGGTGGACCTGACATTTTGAGTCTGTTGATCTACAATTGGAGTCAGGAACCCTGGGTTTGTAGTTAGGGAAACCCTATATCATGGCAGTTGTTGCCGCATCGGCGCATCGAGTGCTACTGCCTTACCTCCATATATCGCCTTGTGTACACATGCCCTTCTGCTGTCCCCTTGACCTCCTGAGCAAGGCACAACTACGTGGGTGGGGTTGTGTTTTAGGTAAGATCCAATCCTTTTCCTTGCCCACAATTGTATATATTGAAATAAAAACAAACCAGTTTGTAAATTTGCGCTCCTTGTATATTTGGTACTTCAGGATTATTCATCACTATGGTTAGGGGAGGATCCTCGCGTGCATTAGGCAACAAGAGGGAGTCGTGGACATCATGCCAACAAAGGTCATTGCCATGGGCAAAGAAAGTATATGAGTCCCTTGTATCCATTTGAAAAAATATAACCAAGCCTTTCAGAAGGTCAGCAAGGGTTCAATTACAAGGAGGCCTAGGAGCAGCTAACGTTGAGAATGGAGGGCGTACCACCCATTGTCGTAGTTCTCGATGTCATGTCCAAAGTTGCCACGTTCATTTAGCTTCGACAATAAGGTTGGACGACAGGGAACCGAGGGATGCACAAGGCAAGCTAGAGGCAGGCCACATGATTTATCTTACTCCCCCCGTTCCCCATGCTGACCAGTTGTTGAGCATGAGAGGCAGCAAGATTCAGGAGCTGAGGTTTGTTCTATTAGAGGATTGGTTCCTAGAACCAAGACCCATTACACGAGGTCTATTTTGGACTCCAATGCAGACAAGTTTTATGATGGTCATCTAAGAAGGAGGCGTCAAGTTCTGTGCACATCGTTGGATTACAGTCAAAGGCCTGACAAAGTCAACCAGAGTCATCGAGGAAGAGAGGAAGGGTCATTTGACATACATTCCCGGACTACTGACCCTGTTGACCAGAGCGCACGAATATGTGCCAGATTGGGTGTAACACCCTAAAATTTGCTACTTTCTAAAAAGAGTAAAATTATTTCTGTTAATTGTTTTGTGCTCATAAAAACATAGGTAAAAGAAAAATTTCTTTAAATTAAAATCCAACATAAGGGTAGCAACATGTTTGCGCATACATGCTGTTGCATTGATACTTTTGTGATGAGTGGTTTGGAAAATAAATTCAAATCTCAATCTTTAAAATATTACTTTCAAGTAGTAGTTTAAAAAGAATTTGAAAATTCACAAAAACAAAAGTTAGATAAGATGCTTTGTTTTCAAAATCCAAAGGCTTGGAAAAGGTTTTGAGACGCGTTAGACCGATGCCTCTCTTTCCAGGAATCTTTTCGACCTTTTTCGGGATTAAATTCATATTTCTTAGTGCTTTGTCTTTTTCCTCGATCAATGCAAAAGTCTTTTTCAGGAGCTAAAACCACTTTGGTTGTGTTCCTCATTCTTCCATCTATCCCTAGGGATTTTTCTAGTATTTTTCGGAGCTTAGAGATATTTTTCGGAGCCTAAATAGTAATTCCTGATTTTCTGTAATTATTTTAATTCTGAAAATCAATAATTCCTAAAATATCTCAACTTTCCAAAATCTTCCAACCGTGCGTATATATATGTCAGCGTAGCCCTCAACATGTTGGTTCCAGAAGTACGATCTGTTTTCCAAGCCGCCACTCCTATCGTCCTAGATCTAAAGTCGAAGTTCTGCATCTCATTTTTGACGAGCTTTTCCGGCAAACCTTCGGCGAGCGTTTCTGGCCATCTCCGGCGTCCTCCGCGAAAACTGTCACCACCACGAGGTTCGTCTAGATCTCCTCTATGCCGTCATGCCTTCATTTTCGCAAATACGTGATCCACTCATCGTTTTTCAAATCTCCCAGTTTCATCTCAGGCGAGAAATCTCCATTGCCGGTGAGGTTGACCTCGTTTCCCAGCGTTCTTCGTCGTTTGGGGCCCTTCCCCGGCCATCCCGGCCCCACATCGCCACCACCTGGTGCGCCATGCGTCACCCGGCCCACGGCGCAGCCACCCCCTGGTGCGCTGTGCGTCCTGGGCCCACAGCTCCGCGTCCAGGCCAGCAGCCGCCGACCTCGCCTGGGCCTACACGCGGTAGCAGCCGGCCAGCTCGCCCCCGCCGAGTGCCCTACAGCCGGCTGGCCATTCCTGGCCTTCCCTTCCCTGCACGGCAGCAGCAGCCAGCTGAATCCCCACCGTGGCTGCTACTGTGTATGTACGCAAGGAGCAGACAGACGGGAAGAAGAAGAGGAAGGTAGAAGATGCTCTAATTATGATTTTGCCATCCTGCTATTAATACCCTCCATTTAATCGTTTTAGTTCCGTTTCAGTTCGTTCTAGTTGCGTTAGTTTCGTGTCATCGAGATCTACACTATAGCCCTATTAGTTTTCATATCACATGTTTATGAATTTATTTAATTAAAATATTAATTGTGTCTATAATTAATTAATTGCTGATTAATGAAAGTCGATTTAGGTTTTTAGTTTCGATTCGATTGCGCGAGTTTCATCACAATGTGTGATACGTGTTAGCAGCGTCATCCAATATAACAAATGTTTCTGAATTTTAATATAAGGTATTAATTTAATTTATATTTATTCAATAGCTTTTAATTAAAAGCAACTACATAGGGTTAACTTTGTTCTTGTCATGTTAAATCGTGCCAATGTAAGGTACGTGTTAGTAGCAACGTTTATCACGTCACATGTTCATAATATTATAATTTAAATATTAATTTGATTAATGATTACGTAAACTTGTTCCTAAATAACAACAACCTAGGACAATATCCACCTTTTATAATTACTTGTTAATTAATGACAACTTAAATATGTATTTATTAATTATAATTTGCTTAGTTTCAACATGATTTATATAAAGTCAGTTAAGATGCTTTCACATGCATTTTTCTCTTGCAAAGTTAAAGTTAATTTGATTAAATGATACGTGCATGTTTATGTATAAAATATGACTAGTTCAACTCAGCTTTTAAAATAAAATGTGATTTTATGTAATCTGAATTAATATGCTTCATATAGTTTTGCTTAATTAAAATAAATCAAGCATATATGTTTTCTCTCTCGTTTTGTAATATAAAATCCCAATAGTCGTTTCTTTTTAATGATAGTTTCGTTATCGGTGATTCTTACGTTCCGTGATTGTAGCGACGATCCCACTCTTTTAGTATATTGTTTTAAAGCTTATGGTTTTCCGTTTTATAAGCAAAATCTTCCGGTAGATGTATCTTTTCAACCGTAGCTTCGATTAGTGTACCTTTCATGACTGTGTGTTTGTAGCGATGTGTAGAATCGTATTTCACACTCTTTTACTTATTTTTCTATGATTGGTGTATTGTTCTGATATAGATGTAATTGTATGCTATGCATGTATGTGTATGGATGTTGTGTGGTGTTCTACGATTACGTCCAATCAGTGAGACATACGTGGTGATCCAGAAGAAGAAGGACGTTGAAGATTAAAGCTTACTGAAGGATCGATATTTAGGACAAGTGTACCAAAGGCCCCTTGTACCTATGAACAATTACTATTCATATTCATGCATGTGTCTAATTTGATATACCTTTAAGGACTTTACCTAGATGAATTCTTGTACCACATATCCTTGTTACCTAGGGTTTGGGTATGCATTTTGGATAGATGCTGCAGCGCTGAACATAGAATAATAGTTAAACATGACTAAAGATATTATGCAATATGATAATGTGAAGCTTTTTTAGCAACAGATAGGGGGCTAGAGTACGGGGTTGAGTACTTTAGTGCCTCTCCATAAGGACTTAATCCTGAAGCGGCAACCTAGGATGTTCCGTACAACCCTGAGTGTCACATGGCTCTGACTTTAACCTGTTAACTAGATTGTACTAGCTCGTTTGTAGCTTCCAGTAAGGGTAAGAGGGTATCTTTCCTTTTTCTGCTAGGATGTGTGTACCATGCTATGTTGCCCACGTGTGCCACTCCTTAGTAGCTACGACTTGTTAGTGCAACTAGCTAAGGGTTTCATAGTAAAACCCTGACACACTTCGTAGGTAGAGGTGTAGTGGGACTTGCAAACCCTGGCATTGGGAATCATGGCTCAGTGGGTAAAGATGTATAATTTCTGCAACAATATTTTACCTGTTATAACAGCCATGCTCACGGATACGAGCGGTCTGGATCCTTCAAGATTAGTGGTTACTATGGATGGTGGATGGCTGGGAATTGAGATAAACTTGACTATACTTTAATATCACTTGGGAATTGGGATTGTTCACTAAAGCAGTGATAAATGATGCTAAAACTTGATCAACTAAAATTGCGAACCACAGTCAAAGAGTGTTAGCCTTTTTGAGCCTCATAGACCCCTTTGATATACTTACTAAGCATGGTGAGCTTGCACTTGCTTTACATCCAATTAAAATCCTGGATGGGTACACGATTGCTAGTCTAGAGTATTTAGGCTTGTTGTCAACCAGTCAATCGTCCCTATGGATTTGGAGTCTTCGCCTGAAGATTGGAGTTATCTTTCCGCTATCTATACTCTGAGGTTATATTCTTTATACTAATATGTTATGTATTTAAGCATTATCTATTGATATTACCCTTATTTGTGGCTATATGTGAGATTTGACTTCCTGGGTTCACATATAGTGTGTATCTGGTTTTGTCTTTGAAACCAAGTGCTACATTGGGTGAAGATATTCTTCGCAACTTTGTGGATACCACGAGGATGGCAATACATTGAATTTATGTTTAGAGGGGATAGCCATCGGCTATACAGGGAAGAAATAGCTAAAGCTCTGGGTGTTGATCTAGTTCCCACCACTTAGGTCCATGAATTATGTTACTCAAGAGCAGTACCTCCTCGTCATGCCCTTGCATGCGTGACGTCACTACCCATCGAAATTGTATTTGTTCTTTTTAGACAGCCATTTAGTCTTGACTCTTTGAGGTCACTAGGAGAACTCACTCAACTAGCAGCTATGCTCCTACTCGCCTTCAAGAAGTCGCTATACCCTAGCCCTAGATTTGGTGAGGCAATCACAGTAATGCAACAGTGGTTGCTATCTTTGGTGTTGGGGCACACCCTATTTGATTTGGTAGACTTGCTAATTTGTGAGTGGGAAGACTGGATCACTGACAGATTCAAGGGCAAGAGAAGGATCCCCTATGCTCATGTCATCTATTACCTATTGTCTAAGACTATTGGTTTCCCAAAATAGGAGACAATACTGAGAGAATCAAAGAGTATATTCCTTGCCTATAAACCTCCTGGTTCGACTGATAGACGTAGAGGAGGGCCGTACTATGAGGGCACTGCATGACCACATGGCACCAACTGATATAGCCAATAATGAGGAAGCTGACCTAGCTTTACGAGAGGCAGAAGGCATGTTCTGGGCTTTAGGGTTTACTTGGTGCTGCACTACTGGCTAGCGACAACGATGACGAGGAATATACATTACGGGATGATACTGCGGGATCTAATTCTAGGCCATCGACTGAGCCAAACATGATACATGCATAATTTTAGCTTATGCAATCACTACAAGCGGAACTAATTCATATGAGAAAGTCACAAGAAGACAGGTGTTGGTGCCAAATGTGGCCAATAAGTAAATATTTGTAGTTTTGCCGTGCGTTATGATCGGATGTGGCCTAGCACTCAATGACACAGGATTTATACTGGTTAAGGCAATAGGCCCTACATCCAATTGAGGTTGGTTGGTGACTTTATTCCTAAGCCTAGGTGCTCAAAGTTTACTGTGGGGTTACAAATGAGTGAGGAATGAAGTGGTGGTGTAAAAGGCTCGGTCGGACTCTAGTCCGAGTGGAAGAGAGTGATGGGGGCTCAAACGTATGCTAAGTGTCGGAGCATGTGCTCTGTGTGCATCTCTGTGTGCCTGAGCTTGCGAGCTATTGAGACTGTTGAGTCCACTGTTCAGGTAGCCTATGTAGCCATCGAGTCATCAAGTCATTCGAGTCATCAAGTCCTCGAGTCCTCGGGTCATTGTCTTTTACGAGAGAGCGCATCCCTTTTATAGTTGAAGGGGATGACCTTACAAGTCAGAGAGAAAGAGAGAGAGTGTATATGGGTGCTTCCTAGTCTTGTTGCCCACGCCATCGGGTACGGGATGGCCGCTGTCGCCCGCCATACTATTTATGCCACCATTGCCCACCTTATTGTTCATGCTCTGTTGTATTTGGCAGGCTGCATAGTGTTTGCCTGGTACGACAAACGATGGCACCGACAATATTATTTATGCTCTGACACATCTGGCAGGCTGTACATTGTTCGCCTGGTATGGCAAATGACGGCACCCACAATACTGTTTATGCTCTAATGCGTCTGGCAGGCTATACAATGTTCATCTGACATGGCCCGATAGCACCATCCTACAGGTGCGCAGGGCATGGCAGGGTATGGTCCTTGGTATTTGTAACACCCCAGTGTTAAGCTTTGCATTTAGCACTTGCATTTCATGAGCACAAGCATCATCCAAGCATTCATGAACATGAGCATATGAAATTTCATCTCATTCTTATACATTATCACATGAAATGTTTTTTTGATGGCAAAAACTATGGGGGAGATCCCCACAGTGTCAAAGAACTTTTTATAAAATTAAAGGACTCCAAGATACTTACAAAGGGAATTAACTATTATCACATGAAATGTTGATTTTATATATATGTTTATGCTTGCAATCATGTATGACCAATGTATGAGATGGTTGTGAGGTCATGAAAACCCCTTAGACACATCTTGGATGGTAAATGGAACAATGTTTATATTCATGACATGGGCCAATTTTGCTTCTAAGTGTTGGTTTCATTTGAAATGCCATTTTCATGATACTACATTGACCAAAGTTGAATAGTAGCTTAGAGTGTTTGCATGGCTGTGTGACCGAAATAAAAGTTGCAGTTCTTGTCATGGGTTACAAACTTTATTCAAGGGTCATGAGCTAATTCAGTGTCTAACATGGTCAAATAGAGCTCACAAGTATTAACAAAACGCTGTTTTGTGACAAGAAATTTTGTAAGTGTTGAAACTATTTTCAGTTTCAAAGTACCTCACTTTAGAGCAATGTAGTTTGTAAACCAGTGAGAATTAGATGATGTTTCCTAAATCAAAGTTGGAGATCTCACGTAGCTCTACAATTGTTATTAAGGAAGTTTTTGCTAAACTACCACGGATTAGGAGTTATAGCATCACTAAATCACGATGTCAGTCGTCTGTTGCTGGCCTGAAATCGGCTAGGGCAGCGCGTGTCATGGCCAACCGGCCATAGGCCGTGGCTGCTGCATGGCGGCAGCACGCCGGTGTCAGCCCGGCTAGTCGGGCCAGCAGGGGGAGATAACTCATTCCGACCATGAAGCCGAGTAGCTCAACTCAGGCCGGGACCTGTTCTATAAAAGTGCGCACTCTGGATGGTAGTAAGGATGTGTGGGAAGCCAAACATGAGCCCAAGGGTAGGCTAGGCCTGAACGTCCTGGCAACTGGTTGTCCCTAATTGTGCGGCGCTGGGCGAACCTGCGAAATGTGGACCTAAGTTGTACCAAAGGTGATCTGAGGTGACCGTTGATCTGGTCTACCTAGGTTTGTGTTAGGAATAAATTCCTAGCTGGTTGAAATCGATTCGAATCGCCGTCTCTCTCGGACAGTGATAAACTTGGCTAGCCCCAACATCGTAGTAACTGTATTATGGAATGATGGTTATGATGAACATGAAATTACTACAACGGTTATGGTTACTACTTTATGCTACTAAATGATATACCACATGTTTAGCACAGGCTAGTTGCTAATCTAGAGATAAATAGCTATAATTGTCACAGGCAAGATATTAGCATGCGATCTAAGGGGAGAGTTTGCTTTGATACTGAAGTGTATATATGCCTCATATATATACGAAAGTATTTAATTGTCGGTTAGCTTTGATACAACTGTATATGCATATTTATATGAATATATAGGACGTATTTACTCTCGAATAGCTTTAATAGGGAAGTATATATATATGGGTATATATATGGAAGTATTTAGCTTGCAATCTAGAGCCTAGATTTACATTCTGCATATATAATTGTGGGGTTGGGCTGAAATGAAATTCTTGTGCAGGTACACTAACAACAAAACATGTAGCCCGACTAGTTACGTTATATATGAGAGAACATATGTATGCCACCGTGTATGTCGTTAGAAGTTCAATTTTTCCTAAGTTTGTGAGGATGTACGAAACGCACATGCATCATGATCAATCATTATTACATACTTGCGTTGTTCCTCCCCTTATAAGTCTCTTACTTGGTTATGTAACTCTTATCCATTATGATGTTGTCTCACGAGAGTTCCACCATGTTGATGGTACAGATGGTAGCACCAGCTGGAAGTGAGAATTTCCTATTGATGTTTGGTACTCCTGCCCTACTTTGGTGAGTCTTGCATTATGCAGGGTATTACGAACTGCCCCTCTATTACTGGAATGAAGTATACCTGGAGGGACAACCATGGTATGAAGTACAGCTGACCATACCAGCTCGTAACCAAGCACCCTTCTGACAGGAATGGAGGGTAGAATCTAAAGGAAGAACTCCTTGGGAGGCTACCCAAGTAGTGGCTTTTGAGGTGCTGAGTTAGATATGTCAGCAGCACGGGGATGAGGTTTCCGGCAGTGCCGCTGGTACTTTTCCTCGGGTGGATCCATCCACGGTAGTATGGGCACAGCGCAACAGCAATGCATTGATCCAAGACCAGGATGAGCGGGCAGATAGTTCTAGTCCCACTATGAGTGCAATGTTTGTAGTGATGAAGATGTTCTATGCTCGTCAGGACACCAGGGACTTCTGGTAGGAGTCCTATACCACTTGCTTGGATAAGCTCATGAGAGCCGAAGCTGCACAGCGTAAGCTAAAGAAGCATGTGTGCAAGCACAAAAAGGCAGCAAGTGAGGCTCGATGGGAAACTGATCAGGCATATATAGCATTGGGAAATCTCCACACCCAAATGGAGCAAGTTGATCACCAGAGAGCTGCCACCCAAGAGGCAAGAGCGGATGATCAGGCAGTGCTAGCAGGACTGCGGGAGCAGCTAGAGGTCGCCTATGCCAAGGCGCTCACAACTACGTGCCAGCAGAACCAAGCAAATAGCCGTGCAGCCCTCGCAGAAGCAGGATGAAATAGAGCTGAAGCCCTAACCATGCAGTAGGATCGTGTCAAGAGAGACTTGCGCTAGCAGCTTGCATAGACCTAGAACGTGGTAATTGATCTTCAGTATGAGGTGCATTTTCTAAACAACCAACTACACCCGATCCTTGATGAGAAAGAAGAAGATCTGGAGATGTTGGTCGAAGATGACGGTTGGGAGGAAGAAGAAGTGGAGATAGAGGATGAGGACGAGGCTGTCTCTGAGCTCGACAGTGAGCACGTAGAAGATTAGAATTGCTAGGTGACTAGTTAAAGCGCTAGATGTATCCCTGTTATTCATGTAATGGACTTGTAGCTTAAGGTTCGGTATTAGTGATTTGACTTCAGTGTAATATTGACACTTTGCATGTCATTTCACTATTGGTTGAACTTTAATGAAATTCCTGTTTCATTTCACTGGTAGAATATGACATGCATGTTAGCGCACTGCGAGTATGATAAGTGATCAAATTGGTGATGACAAGTTGCGAGAATGAATTATTATGCCTCTATTTTATTATATGAATTTAAGATTCTCTCCAATAATTTCAGTTTGGCATGATTATACAATTCATCTGCAATTTCTTGACATCATCCAATAATCACTTATTGTAGCAACTTTGTAGATGACTCGCATTCACGCTGGAGCAGGCACCAGCCATGGTGGCAACGATGGTGACTTACCACCACCGCCATCACCGTCTGTGAATGAATTCTTCGCATAGTTTCTAGGTAGTTAGAGAACAATGGAGGAAACACTGCGTCTCATTACACAGAACACCGCACACGCCCGTCAGCAACAATAAGGGCCTAGGCCGAATCAATACAGCTTTTTCAAGGATTTCCAAGACACCAAGCCTTCTATCTTCAAGGTGGCCGAAGAACCGCTCTAAGTAGATGAATGCCTAAACACAATTGTGCAAAAGTTCCATCTTTTGAGGGTTACTAAGCATCAGAAGGCAGAATATGCGTCCCATCAACTGCATGGACCGACCGAGATATGGTGGACCCATTTCTTGTCTTCTCTACCTGCTGACTCACAGGTCACATTGGAGCAATTCAAGTTAGACTTTAGGGGGCATCACATTCCCCTAGGGCCAATGCGCATGAAAGTAGCCGAGTTCATCCGACTCACACAAGGGACCAAGACCCTTACAGAGTACATGCATGCCTTCAATAATTTGTCCTGTTATGCCCAGGGTTTGTCGATACAGAGGAAAAGAAGGTTGAAAGCTTCAAGAAAGGCCTTGGCACTAAGCTAATGAAGACTATGGCCAACTTGAGGTGTACCACATACAATGAGGTCATTAGCGATGCCTTGACCTAGGAGAACCAGAACAATTTGCACGTAGCAGCAAAGGGCGACAAAAGAGCAGCTGAGGTAGGCGCCTCAGGATCTTCCCAGTCTAGAGCTCTAGTGGCGGCGATGCCACAATTTCATCCACCAGCGCCTAAGTTTAGGCATCCTCCACCAAAAGCCTAGGCCAGCTGACCTCAGAAGGTGTTTTGCAAGGCATTCACCATTGCCCCACCCAAGAGAAATGGAGGACAAGGAAGCTCAGTAGGACCAGGAAATAATCAGCCATGCTTCAACTGTAATTAGTTGGGCCATTGGGCCAAGGAGTGTCCCCATCCCAAGAAGAACAACAATCAAAACTAGGGTAAACAAAAGCAAGTCAATCCTAAAGCACATCCTGGATATGTGCATTACACAGCTATTGAAGAAGTTCCTACGGGAGAGGTTGTCATTGCCGGTATGTTTCTTGTTAACAAACATCCCGCAATTGTTTTATTTGATTCTAGAGCTTCTCATTCATTTATGAGCCAAGAATTTGCATCTAAGTATGATCAGAAAATAATTGAGGTAAACAAGGGTGGTTATAGTATAAGTTTGGCTAGGGCTACTATCTCTACAAATCAGATAGTTAGGGATGTGCTGATCTCTATACAAGAGAGGGAGTACACGATGGATCTGATAGTATTGCCCAGATTAGCCATAGATGTGATCTTAGGCATGAAATGGATGAGCGATCATGGGGTTCCCATTGACACTAGCACTAGGACGATTATGTTGAGAGAACCAAAGGAGTTAATGCTTTTCTAGTACCACTTTTCCTAAAGTTTTGATCTCCAAAACTTGTCTTGTGCTATCCAAGCCACTACCCTTTTGTGATATTCTAGTGGTTTGTGAGTTTTCTGATGTATTTCTAGATGAGTTGTTGGGTTTACCACCTGATAGGGATGTGGAATTTAAGATTGAGTTAGTGCCAGGTATGGCACCTATCTCAAGAAGACCCTATAGGATGCCACCAAATGAGTTAGCTGAACTTAAAATACAGTTACAAGAACTATTGGACAAAGGTCTCATTCAACCTAGTTCATCTCCATGGGGATGTCTAACTTTATTTGTAAAGAAGAAGGACAAATCCCTGAGGATGTGTGTGGATTATGGGCCACTTAATGTTGTGACCATTAAGAACAAGTATCCTTTGATCCATATTGATATCTTGTTTGATCAGTTGGCTAAAGCAAATGTATTCTCTAAGATTGACTTGAGGTTAGGCTATCATCAGATTAAGATTAGGCTAGAGGATATACCTAAAACAACTTTCTCCACTAGGTACGACTTGTATGAGTATTTGGTCATGTCTTTTGGACTAACAAATGCTCCTGCCTACTTCATGTACTTGATGAATTCGGTATTCATGCTCGAGCTCGACAAGTTCATGGTTGTGTTTATCGATGATATCTTGATTTACTCGAAGAATGAGGCAAACCATGCAGAGCATTTGAGAGTTGTTTTATCCAAATTGAGGGAGCATAAGTTAGATGCTATGTTCAGCAAGTGTGAATTCTGGTTGAGCAAAGTACCTTTCTTGGGTCACATCTTATCTAAAGATGGAATTTCTGTAGATCCATCTAATGTACAAGAGGTCATGGATTGGAAGGCCTTGACTTTGGTTCATGAAGTTTAGAGTTTTGTAGGGTCAGCAGGCTACTATCATCGTTTCATTCCTGATTTCTCCAAGATAGCTAAGCCCATGACCAGACTACTTTAGAAGGATGAAAAGTTTAGTTGGACGCCAGAGTGTGAAGCCGCTTTTCACACTCTAAGGACCTTGTTAACTATAGTTCCTATTTTAGCACAACCCAACATTGAAAAGCCTTTCGATGTGTTCGGTGATGCATCGGGTATAGGTTTGGGGTGTGTGCTCATGCAAGAAGGTCGAATTATTGCCTATGCTTCTCGACAGTTGAGAAAGCATGAAGTCAATTATCCTACACATGATTTAGAGCTTGCAGGAGTTGTTCATGTGTTGAAGATATGGAGACACTACTTGTTGGGAAACATATGTCACATATATACTGACTACAAAAGTCTCAAATATATCTTCACTCAACCTGAGCTAGACATGAGGCAGCGAAGATGGTTAGAGCTAATTAAGGACTATAATTTGGAAGTGCACTACCATCCAGGAAAGGCCAATGTTGTAGCAGATGCACTTAGTCAGAAATCTCATTGCAACACTTTGGAAGCCTTGTTGGAAGATGAATTTAATTTGTTACATCCTGTTGTGCTACACAATATCACTGTCAATTGCTCACTTGAGAGCAAAATCATAGAACTACATAAGACAGATGTAGGTGTGTTTCACATCAAGAGAAAAATGAAGGGACAAGAAACCAAGAATTTTAGGTTGGATGAAAGAGGTGTGCTATGGTTTGAGGACCGACTTGTGGTATCGAAAGACTGAGAACTTAGAAATCAAATTTTAGATGAAGCTCATTCATCCAAGTTGTCTATCCATCTGGGTAGTAGCAAAATGTATCAAGATTTGAAAAACCATTTTAGTGGACCAAGTTGTCTATCCGATTGCAGTAGAGTAAAGGCCGTTCATTTGAAATCTACTGGATTACTTTAGCCGTTGCCTATTCTAGGCTAGAAATGGGAGGAAATAAGTATGGACTTTATTACAGGCCTACCGCTGACATAGCAAGGTCATGATTCTATATGGGTCATTGTAGATCGCCTTACCAAGTCAACACATTTTGTACTGGTTAACACAAGGTATCACGTGGGGAAGTACGCTGAGCTATACGTTTCTCAGATCGTGAGGCTACATGGAGTACCAAGGACCATAATCTCAGATCGAGGACCACATTTTATAGCTCATTTCTAGGAACACTTGCACTAGGCCTTGGGAACCAAACTAATCAGAAGTTCAGCATATCATCCACAAACTTCAGGACAGACCGAGCGAGTGAACCAGATCTTAGAAGATATGTTGAGAGCTTGTATAATATCTTCCAAGGGTTCATGGGAGAAATGGCCACCTTTAGCCGAGTTCTCCTACAACAACAGTTATCAAGCGAGCATCAAGATGGCTCTTTTGAAGCCTTGTATGGTCGGAAATGTAGAACTCCCTTGAATTGGATTGAGCCTGGCGAAAGAAGATATTTTGGCATTGACTTTGTCATCGAAGCTAAAGAACAAGTATGCATTATCCAACAGCATATGAAAGCAGCTCAATCAAGACAAAAGAGTTATGCTGATAAAAGAAGAAGACCACTAACTTTTGAAGTGAGAGACTATGTGTACTTAAAAGTGTCACCTATGAAAGGAGTGTAGAGATTTAGAGTAAAAAGAAAGCTTGTGCCTAGATATGTAGGTCCATACAAGATTATTGAAAGGAAAGGAAATGTCGCCTCTAAGTTACAACTTCCTCCAGAGATGAGTACAATATTCAATGTCTTCCATGTTTCTCAGTTGAAAAGATGTCTTCACATACCTGAGGAAGCCATTGCACCCACCAACATTAAGCTCCAATCGGATTTGACCTATGAAGTGAAACCAATCCGAATGCTAGAAGAAATGGAAAGAGTAACATGGAGCAAGGTCATTATGTTCTACAAGGTGGTGTGGAATAAGCACAATGAACAAGATGCCACGTGGGAATGGGAGTATTATTTACGTGAGGTTTATCCCGCCTTTTATGAGGAATGGTAGGTCTTTCAAATCTTGGGACGAGATTTCTATAAGGGGAGGGGTTGTAACACCCTAGTGTTAAGCTTTGCATTTGGAACTTGCATTTCATGAGCACAAGCATCTTCCAAGCATTCATGAACATGAGCATATGAAATTTCATCTCATTCTTTTACATGATCACATGAAATGTTGATTATATATATATATATATATATATATATATATATATATATATATATATATATATATATATATATATATATGTTTACGCTTGCAATCATGTATGACCAATGTATGAGATGGTTGTGAGGTCATGAAAACACCTTAGACACATCTAGGATGGTAAATGGGACAATGTTTGTGATGAGACCATGGCTGGTCAAGTTATTTAGTTTGGTTCATTTTCTTTTGATGCGAAGCAAAATGTGATGAAGGCTGGAAATATAGATTTTACTGCTACTATGCCAAACTTGATTATATTTCGTGGAGCTAATTTATCCAAAGAAAAGGAATTATGCCAATTTAAGAAGCACCGGATATATGAAGCAAGTTGAAGATTGGCTACAATTTTATTGACGTGAGTTGCTAGTGGCTTCATTTGATTAGGAAGGCTAAATATGGTGATTAGCAATGTAGCCACATTATTTTAGTATATTTCCTTTTAGATGAAGTCGTAGCTAGCATGTCAAGTTTGCTTCCTTTTATAATTTTGGTTCAGGTCACCTGTGTGTCAGAGTCATGTGTACGAGTCATAGTTGGAGTCAATTAGATGGTCATGGTGCCTGCGTGCACTTGTTTGAGCCGAACCTGGTTCTAGCCTCGTGGAGTCCAGAGTGCCTTGCATGCACATTAATAAAAGGCCAGGGTCGGCATGTAAGGAAGGGCAGACTGGATTTTATTTGTGGAGTTATTCCTCATCCAGCCACCGCTCGGAAAACCCTAGATGGTGTTCCCATCAGGTTCTTCGTCTTGAAGATTATCTTCCAGATTGTTGTGGATCTGGTGGAGCACGCGATCAAGCTGCTACGGCTTGAGTGCGTCGCTTGGAATTCTTGGAGTTCCCCATCTTCTGATCGTGGTTCATCGTGGCTGCGGGTGGAAGAACATTGCTGGGGCTTGGATCACATCTATTGTAAGCTGGTCCCTTTATCAATATTATTGCTACTGCTAGTATTTGATTTTATCTCGTCACTATTGAGAGGAATTCTTGCTCCTCTTTTATTGCTACTGCTGGTTAGCCGATCCTTTTTCTGGTGGCTGTTGTTGATTTCTAAATTATCTATACTGGAGTTTGAGTTACTGGTTGTAGCACTGAAGGAA
>NW_027097908.1:0-23375 GCF_019320115.1 Miscanthus floridulus | reverse complement strand
GTTGAACCTGCTTGGCCGTGGCAGCCCTCAAGTCAAGGTGGGTCACTGGAGGGGACCCTGTGGTCTAGGCGGTGGAGCGATCCCCTCCGTTGTGTCGCGGCCTCGGTGAGACTAGAACAGGGTACGACCAGAGAGGCATAGCTATGGCTGGGGTGCCTGCTCAGCCTCCTTGGCCTACTGGCCCTCCTGAGTCTGCTTTGTTGGCTTACTGGTGGGGGCTTGCAGCTATGGCTCCTGCTGTGACTCCCCCTGAGGCTGAGGATCCACAATGGGAAGACGTCGTCTTGCCATCATGACAGTCCTAGGTGGACTACCATGAAGACTCTCAATACGCTCAAGTCTGCCTACACCTCTGGTGACAGATGATCTGCAATAACAACTCCAATACGAGCGCCTCTTCTCGGCACGCTCTGTGGCCTCAGCGAATGCAGCTGCTCTGGCTGTCTCTGCATTAGGGTACTTGCGCTTCTTTGATGCAATCTTCTTCGTCGCCTTGCCTTTAAGACCTGTAGGCAGGCGAGGCGGAGGCCTCTGATCATCATCTCCTGGACCACCACCAACATTCTTGGTACGAGCCATCTGATCTGACTAGAACCACTGCCGCTGACAAGATCAACTGTCCACTGACACTTTCGAGGCTTGGCCTCGATCCGTACTCGCGAGTTTGGCTCCGAGTTAACTGTCAACTGCAACTGACACCTCAACGACACCGACTCGCTGCACGATGGAATAGATAGATATACGAATAAATACGATATTTCTAATAGATGCGAAACCCTAAGAGAGCAAGCAATGTAGGTATGAAATTGAAGCGACTGGCTTGCTACTGATGAACCGACGATCCGAGAAGAGAAAAGCGCCACGCGGGGAAACACCAAATCGGCTAGGGTTAGGTTCCGGCGATGAAAGATTCGATGGCCAAGAGATACAATGGAGGCTCTAGGGTTCAATGCGATGCTTGAAGTGAGTAGCCCAGCAACGCTAGGGCACACAGGGGCACAGCGGCGCTGGTAAGCGAGCAAGGCAGCGTGGCTGCTGTTGGGCGTGCGGGCACGGTAAGGACACGCGGCGGCGCGGATGATGCGCGGGAAAAAACGGCGAGGCGGAGCTCGGGCGGCGAGATGAGCGGGGCGGCACTAGAGCACACGAGCGTGTGAGTTGGCGGTGGCGCTAGGGCACAGGACCATGCGGCTGCGGCGGCTCACGGCGGTGGCGCGTGGGCAAGCGGCGGCGCGGAGCTCGAGCGGGAGCGGCGGAGCTTGCTGTCAGCGGCGATGTTGGCTAGGGCACGGTGCGGGGTATGGCAAGGACTGAGCGGCCTTATATGGGTTCCCCGACGTGATGAAGTAAGAAACGGATTAAGAGATTGAGATCCACATGATTTCTACTGACCGGACGCTCCGGTGGTAGCGACTGGACTCTACCACCCAGCGTCTGGTCGATTTCAGAGATGTCCAAATCCTCCGGAATCATGACCGAACACGTCCGGTGGACACCGACCGGACGCAGCCAGAGTCCAGTCACCTAGCCTTCATCTTCTTCCCACGACCGGACGCTGAGATGTCTTCTGACCGGACGTGGACTGCAGAGTCCGGTGCAGCGTCCGGTCACTCTTTTCCAGCAAATCTTCAATGTTCCTTTGCGCTGCCTGTTCCCAATCAAGTCCCAACTCAAATAAGATCCAAAAACACCAATTGGGACTGATGTGAGTGATCGCTTTCAAACCCTCATATTTTTCAAAATATTTGCCTTAGGCTATAATTCTTTTTAAGAAAATAGGCAATAAGAGGGCAAATGGAACAAAACGACAAAACAACATCCATGCATATGCAATACTTGTAAGTAAATCTAGTTGCTTGTCAAGTTTGATCCAAGGTTAAGCTTCTTCACATGCTTTTCGGTGGTTATCTTAACCATGTTAGACAAGCCCTATATGCATTTTCAAAAATTAATCATGTTGTATATTACAATGAATGCAAGGGACAACACAAGCTCATCTTTTAGTGAAATTACTAAAATCAAGTACATTGAGCTCATTCCGCAATCTACAAAATGTAGCCTCATCTAGCGGTTCAGTGAAGATATTCGCTAATTGATCTTTGGTTCTTACACCTTCTAGTGATATATCATTTTTAGCAACATGATCTCTTAGAAAGTGATGGCGGATATCTATGTGCTTGGTGTGAGAGTGTTGAACCGGATTATTTGCAAGTTTATAGCACTTTCATTGTCGCACAAAAGAGGTACCTTTTCTAGAACTACACCATAGTCTAGCAAAGTTTGTTTCATGTACAATATTTGTGCACAACAAGCACCCGTGGCAATGTATTCCGCTTCGGCGGTGGACAAAGCCACACTATTTTGTTTCTGGAGGACCTAAGACACAAGTGATCTACCAAGCAAAATGGCACACTCCTGATGTGCTTTTTCTATCAACTTTGCAACCGGCATAATCCGAATCGGAATAGCCAACTAATTCAAATATAGCTCCTTTGGGATACCAAAGGCCAATGCTTGGTGTGTGCTTAAGATACCTAAGGATTCTTTTACGGCAATTAAATTGTAGTTTCCTTAGGATTAGCTTGAAATCTGCACACATACACACACTAAACATGATCTGTCGGGCCTAGATGCGGTTAAATATAACAACTACCATCAGGAACGGTTAGAGAGTAGAGGTGGAGTTGATCAACTGGGTTACCCTCCCTCATCTAGGTAGAGATTGTTCCATTGGTAGGCCTAGGCATTGGTGTCTTGATTGGCTTATATTCATCATCTTGAAATCTCTTGAGAAGATCTTTTGTGTATTTCTCTTGAGAGATGAAGATGCCTTCTTTCATTTGCTTGACTTGAAAACCAAAAAAGAATGTAAGCTCACCAATCATTGACATCTCAAACTCCTTTGACATCAATTCACCAAATTCTTTGCATGAGTCTTCATTTGATGATCCAAAGATGATATCATCAATATATACTTGATAAATGAAGATATGCCCATCAAGCTTCTTGGTGAATAGTGTGGTGTCAACCTTCCCAATGGTGAAGCCCTTCTCAATGAGGAAGTCCCAAAGGCGCTCATACCAAGCTCTTGGGGCTTGCTTAAGCCCATATAGTGCCTTGGACAACCTATAAACATGATTAGGATATCTAGGGTCTTCAAACCCGGGAGGTTGATCAACATAGACTAGTTCATTAATAAAGCTATTTAAAAAAGCACTTTTCACATCCATTTGATATAATTTCATTTCATGATGTGATGCATATGCAAGTAGGATACGGATGGCTTCTAATCTTGCAAACCGTGGCAAAGGTCTCTTCAACCTCCAAACCTTCAACTTGGGAGAACCCCTTTGCAACTAGTCTTGCCTTGTTCCTCACAACAAACCCTTGAATCCTCCTTTGCTGTTTGCGACACCACTTTGGTTCCAATGCCTCTGGCACCTTTTGGGTCGCCTCTTCAAGAGTTCCAAACTTCATTTGCGAGTGAAGTTTTCAACTCTTCATGCATGGGCATTGGATCCAATCCGGATTCTTTAAGAGCTTCTCTATCTGGTAGGCTCATAGCAAGAGACAAAAAGAGTGGATGAGCAATAAATGAAGCAACGTTTTGAAGATCGAGTTGATTACAACCCCTGTTGATGGACTCCCTATGATGAGATCTTGTGGATGATCTTGTAGGAGAGGTGTATTTCTTCTATTGACCACTTGAGGAGGAGGTTGTGGAGCATCAACATCTTGTGCTTGTACCACCATTTGTTCATGGGAGACATGAGTATCTTCATTTTCTACTCTCCCATCTTTTTCACTATCTTGTGGCACACTTGATGAAGAAGGTGGTTCAACCACTTGTACATCATCTTCATCTTTAGGCTTGATGTCTCCAACCGGAATGTTCTTCATAGCCTCCCTCAATGGTTCATCACCTACATCATCAAGATTCTCATGTGCCTTGGGAGCCATTAGATTCATCAAATTCCACATCATATATTTCTTCAACCAAGCCGGTGGCATGATTAAATACTCTATATGCTTTGGACTTTGATGAGTAACCAACAAGAAAACCAATATCACAACATCTTTAAAACTTCCCTAGGAATAGGTGGTTGGATGCATAGCATGCGGTGTTGATTGCTTCTGCCCATAGAGCTTCGGGGTGTTGTACTCATCAAGCATTGTTCTTGCAAGAGTGATCAATGTCGGTTCTTCCTCTCAACTACACCATTTTGTTGGGAGTGTTGTTGGAGACTCATGTTTGATTCCAACTTCATCACAATAGGCTTCTATGTTTGTGTTGTCAAATTCTTTCCATTGTCACTTCTAATCTTTTGAGCTTCACTTCAAATTCATTTTGAGCTCTCTTGGCAAACTTCTTGAAGCAAGATGCAACTTGGATTTGTCATGAAGAAGAATACCCATGTATACCTTGAATAGTCATCAACAATCACAAGACAATAAAGATTTCCTCCCAAACTCTTGTATGTTGTTGGTCCAAATAAATCCATGTGAAGGAGTTCTAGCACTCTTGTGGTTGACATGAAAGCTTTGGTTGGATGAGTATTTGCAACTGCTTGCTGGCTTGACATGCACTACAAAGTCTTGTCCTTTCAAACTTCACATCCTTCAACCTCTCACCAAAATCATTCTTCATAAGCTTCTTGAGTGAGCTCATCCCAACATGAGCAAGTCTTTCTATGCCATAGCCACCCAAGTGTTGTTTTGGTGACTAGGCAAGTCTTCAAATTTGCTATCTTCGGAGGTGAAGTCCACTAGATATAAGTTGTTGTATCTAAATCCATTGAATATCACTTGATTATCATCTACCTTGGATACAACAACCTCCTTCTCGGTGAACAAGCATTGGAAGCCAAGATCACACAATTGTCCAACGGATAGCAAGTTGAAGCTCAATGAAGCAACATAAAGCACATTGGAGATGGAATGATCATTTGATATTGCCACTTTGCTCCAATCCTTTAACCTTGCCCTTTGAGTTATCTCCAAATGTTATTCTCTCTTGTCCATCTACCTCTTCATCTAGTGAGGTGAACATACGAGGATCACCGGTCATATGTTGAGTGCAACCACTATCAATAACCCAATGACTTCCACCGATTCTTGTAGTTCACCTACAATAAGAGATTCAAGCTTTAGGAACCCAAACTTGTTGAGGGCCCTTCACCTTCTCAACAAGTGACTTAGCCACCCAAATCTTCTTAGGCCTATTCTTGTTAGGGGGTCCTAAGAACATGACTTTCATCTTTCCACTAGAATCCTTTCTAAGCATGTAGTGAGCATTGAAGGCAAAGGGTCTAGCATGCTTGGGCAAGGGTTGTGGCGGTGGAGTTTGGCACTCATGAGCAAAGTGGCCTTCTTGTCCATCACTCAAACATCTCTTTGGCTTTGGCTTTGGCTTTGATTGTTGTTGTTGAACTTGAGCCTTCTTCTTCTCTACACTTGCCACATATCCAATGCCACTTCTATCCATCTTCATGATGGTGTTCATGAGTAGCTCACTTTGGAGATGCTTGCCTCTTGCCAAACTTGCTCAATCCCATCTTGAGATGCTCTTTCTCCATCTTGAGCTTCTTGTTCTCTTCCTTGAGAACATCATTGTTCTTCTCTTCCTTGAGCTTCTTGTTCTCTTCTTTGAGCTTCTCATTCTCAAGGATCAACTCTTCATCATGATCAAGAGTTTCTAGCACAATGGTTGTTGTGGCTTTTCATCTCTTCAAGATCTTTCATGAGCTTTTCATTTGCATTCTTGAGCTTGACATATTCATCATAGTCATTGCACTCAACCACTTTCTTGCCTTTGCCACTAGATCCTTGCTCAATGCTCTCATCAATTAAATCATCACATGATGTAGCTATATCAATCTTAACAACATGGTTAGTAGCATCATGTGGCTCATTTGGTAAAAATTCTTGAAGCAATAACAAGAGTATCATAATTGATCTTTAGAGTTGTATATTCATCTTTTAGCTTGTTGTGGCTAGTGATGAGCTCATGTATACCCTACTCAAGTTTATCATGTTTATCTTTAAGCTCTTTCTTAGAAGATTTGAGCTCCTTGAGTTTGGATGATATAGCATCATTTGTTTCTTTAAGCTCAACATTAGCCTTTTCTCATGTATCGCATTTTGCTAAAGAGTGAATCATTTTAGCATCAAGCTTTTCCATTTTTAGCTCTACTCTTTCTAATGATCTTAGTGTATTGTCTTAGTATTTTGACAAGATCATCATATGAAGGTGAATCATCATCATCGCTATCGCTATCATCATCACTAGCTTGCTCATCATCACTACTATCATCATTATTAGTTACCTTGCGTTCACCCTTGGCCATAAGGCATAGGTGTGTAGAGGATGATGGCGATGGTGGCGGTGAAGATGAAAGATCAATAGCAATGGCGGCCCACCTTCTCATTTTCACTATCATCATCCGGAATGATCCACTAGATGAATCAATGTCCGTGAGCCAATCACCGACGATGTAGGCTTTCCACTCTTCTTCTTCTTTGTGGAAGTCCCTCTTTTTGCCATCTCTCTTCTTAGTATGGCTTGTTCTTCTTCTTCTCATCTTCATTCTTTCATTGCTTGAGTCATCTTTCTGCCCTTGTTCTTAGTTCTTGAACTTGTCTTTCTTGGGCTTGGTGCATTGATGTGCTAGATGACCAAGTTCACCACAATTGAAGCAATCCATTTCGGAGCATTGGCTTCCTTCTAGAGCTTGTGAAGAACTTCTTCTTCTTGCCGTCAAACTTGATGCCACTCTTGTTTAGCTTCTTTAGCATCTTGGTGGCTTTCTCACCATGAGAGCAGATTTTCATCTTCATCTTCTTCATCACTTGAGCTCTCATACTCAAGTCTTGCTTTGCCCCTTATCTTGGCTAGCTTTGAATGCTAAGTCCTTCTCTTTCTTCTTGGTAGAGGATGAGCCATCTTGTGGCGTGATGTGCATGTACATCTCATGAGCATTGATCTTTCCCAAGATTTGTGTCGGTTGTAGCGGTGGAAAGATCACCTTGGTGTAGCACGGTCACAATATGCCCATATTTGTCAATGGGGAGGACACTCAAGATCTTTCTCACAACGTCGGATGGTGACATTTGAGTAAGTCCAAGCCCATTGACTTCCTCTACAAGAACATTCAAACAGTGAATACATCTCATTAGCACATTCTTTGGGAAGCATCTCAAATGAATTTAGCTTTTTAATTCACAAGATGATAGCGTTCCTCACTGCTCACTCTTGGTTCCCTCATGGAGCGCACAAACGTCCGACCATAGTGCATGGGCGTCTTTGTGGTTCCTTACTGCGGTTGAACACATCTTTGCAAAGGCCTCTAAAGATGGTGTTTTCAAGCCCTTTGCATTCACTTTTCATAATTAACCTCATCGCCTTGTAAGTGTGTAGCATCCCGAGGGTTTTGGGAAGCCTGTGAGGCGGCTCTAAGTATACCACTTCTAGAGCTTCTAAGTACGCCTCCATGCGGATTTTCCAATAATGAAAGCTCATCTCCCTCAAAGATAGGAGGAGGGTCCATCCCCGTAGAGACATCTTGCCTCTAAGCGATTAAGCTTAAAACTAGAGCACGAGGCTCTGATACCAATTGAAAGGATCAAGATGCCCAAGAGAGGGGGGGGTGAATTGGGCTAATTCTAAATTTTCTTGCAATAATTAAAGCCATACGGTTAGCCCAATTAACCCTTGTGCTAGAAAAGTGTTTCTATTAATCTACCGCACAAAGGACTTGCAACTATGTTCTAAACTTACTCTAGCTATAGCCTTCTATGAGTAAAAACAAGTATTGAATTGCTCAAAGTAAATGCTCAAAGTAAATAGAGAGGAGAGAGGAACGCGCGATGTTTTGCCGAGGTATCGGAGAGTCGCCAATCTCCCCACTAGTCCTCGTTGGAGCACCCACGTCAAGGAGTGGTGTAGCTCCCCCTTGATCCGCGCAAGGATCAAGTGCTCTCTATGGGTGATTCTTCGACACTTCCGTCGCGGTGAATCACCCACAACCGCTCACAAATTGAGTTGGGTCACCCACAAGCTCGCCGGGTGATCACCAAGCTCCCAATCACACCAAGCCTCTAGGTGATGGCGATCACAAGAGTAACAAGCACAAACTCTCACTTGACCACGTGAAGCCTAATGAGAACGTGGATGCACACTTTGCTACTCTTGATTCACTAATGAGGCTACTCTCTTGGATTCTCAATCTCAATCACATCACTAGGACCGTTGCTCTTCTTGGCACTCACAAACGTGTTTCTCAGCTGTTGGAATGAGCAAAAGTGACTCCACACATGAGTGGAGCTTCTATTTAACAAGGACTAAAAAACAAACCGTTATGTGCCTCTGGGGTGACCGGATGCTCCGGTCATGTTGACCGGACGCTCCGGTCAGTTCAACCCGACACCAGTGTTTAAGTGTTGACCGGACACAGGAAGCGTCCGATCATCACTGACCGGACGCGTCGGTCGCATTAACCCTCACTGGAACCTTACTGTACTCGACCGGACGCTGAACCCCAGGGTCCGGTCAGTACTGACCGGACGCGTCCGGTCGCAGATTTCTCTTTCTGGAACCTTACTGAGTCGATCGGACGCTGGACCTCAGTGTCCGGTCACTTGACCACTCAGCATCCGGTCACGCCAGACGCAATCTCCTTGGTCAAATGAACTGACCGGACCCTGCGGCAGCGTCCATCGCACCGGAGCCAGCGTCCGGTCAGTACTTGACCCTCCATTCACTTCCAACTCTCGATCATATGTGAATGAAGTTTGCTCCAAAGGATCTTAGGCATATGTAGGAGCTACCTAGTGCTAGTTTTAACAAGTGTGCACCACACCTAACTCACTAGACTCACCTAGGTCAAGCTACCGTCCATACCCCCCTTAATAGTATGGCCAAAGGAAAAACAAAGTCCTAAACTACTCTAAGTGTCTCTCCAACTCCAATCGACACTTAGAACTAGTCATCCTTAACCTTGTCGTCCATCCTTTGAAAACCGAAATGATTTCCATCGTAGGGGCATGACCACCTGATTGCCCAATTGATCTCCATTACCATGACCTAACTTAATGCCTCTGCAAAACACACGTTAGTCATATAATCTTGTATTGTCATTAATCACCGAAACCCAACTAGGGGCCTAGATGCTTTCAGTTTCGTCCACCATAATTTTCGCCGCCCAGGCTTGTGCCACCCTTGCCCCATACACTAAAGATATGGCGGCGGGGTCCACACGGCTCGGTAGTGTGCTACTTGGCCAATTCCTTAGCCTCCTTCAAATGTTCAGCTCCAGCCTTGCCAAAACACCCTACTCAGCTATATTCCTCTGCGCAAGCTCCCACCTCTTCACAAAATATTTGTTGCACTTATGAAAGGAGAACTCAACAATTCTAGACACAGGCAACGATCGAACTCCGGTGAATACACGGTTGAAGGACTCCGAGGAGTTAGTGGTCATGATGCCATACCTGAAACCCCCCTTGTCATATGCTAACGCCCACTGAGCCTTCTGTTCCATCTGTGCCTCTAACCAAGTCTTTCCTGTTGCATTTACCATCTTATCTAGTTCTCTCTTTGTCTCCTTGAACTGGTTCTCTGTACGTACATAACATAGAGCCTTTACCTTGTCACATACCTTCTGCTTCCGCTGACGCCGCCAGAAATTAGCGGCAAAGTGTCTCATGCACCATCTATGTATTAGAGGTAGGAACCCATCTATATGCTTAGCTACAGCATTAAGAAGCCCTACGTGATGGTCGGAGATCAAACATATAGTGCGAGTTGGGCCAAGCACTTGTACACGTAGAAGCCACATGAACCATGACCACGATTCATTGTTCTCTCCCTCTACCAAAGCAAATGCCATGGGTACTATCTGGTCCTCAGGATCAACAGTAGCAGCCATCATCAAGGTGCCCCTATACTTTCCTGTCAGGAAAGTGCCATCAACAAGTATGACTGGCCGACAAAACTGGAATGCATGTTCTGTTTGCGCAAACGGCCATAACACATGATAGAGAACATGCCTCAATGGGTCCCAAAAAAACATCCCTCCGGTGTCCACAAACCATTTCAAGCCAGGGTTGTAATAATGCATTGCACATAAGATGCGGGGCACCCTATTGTATGCTTCCTCCCAAGTACCCCATTGAATTGCCAGAGCAATTTGCTTAGCACGCTAAGCCTTTCCGTATGTCACATCGTACCTAATGAATCTAGATATGGACTATTGTAAAGAAGACACCGAGATGTCGTTATTGTCATCGAGCCCCAATATACGATGGGCAAGGTAACGTGCAGTGAGCGGCTGATGATTTTCCTTCCCCCCATTGTCTAGGCAAGTGTGGGGTTCAACAACTTTAGTTATCCTCCACTTGCCATCACTCTATCTCCTTCATGCATTTAACCTCCACAGACAACCGTTTTTGCATATCAAGTGGTACCTCAACTCCTGGTCCGAATGAGTGACGGTGTACGGTCTATGGTGGTACACAACATAGTCCTGAAGGAAGAGTTTCATCTCTAACATTGTGTTGAATATCATCCCCTTCCTAAGGGTTTCTATCTCATGGTTATACAATGAATTCCTACACATCTAGAGACCGGTATCACAAACTGCCATATCCGTCATGCTGATATCCCTATAGTTTGGAATGCCCCTAAAAGGTATGTTCTTGGACCTTAGTTGCTCAAGCTCAGTCACTGTGTAAGATGGTGGTGGAACATACTGCTGTGCTTCGCTAATTCTGGCCCATGAATCATAGGGGATATCATCTGTAGCCAAATCTGTGACTAGTCTACCCTGAGCATGGACACCTTGCAAAACCTCAGTTGGTACTGGTAATGGCATAGTATGTACCAGTACTAGCATGGCATCAACCGTTGTTGCCATAGCATCTATACCTCCTTGGTCATCATCAGAATCATCGGAATCACTGCTAACTACATCAATCCTGTCATTCTCCTCCTGCTCCTCCTCTTCCCGTTCGAACTCATTCACATCGAAGTCATTGCTTATATTACCTACTGCAGTTGAATGAGACTGCTCCTACGTCAACTGACCATCCAAATCCATGTTATCCTGAGTTGCTTCCCCTTCGACCCCTAATTCTTTTTCATTGCCTCCAAAACCATCAATGGATGGGCTGTCCTGAACACCATGCATCCTGTACCCATTATCCACCACTACCTCAGCCATGGGCACATTGGAACCTTGGAGAACACTAGTATAGCGAGACCAGTGAGCAGGGTCGCGCAAGGGCATGAGGACATAGTGTGCCCTAGTCTTCCCAGTATCAAACCTCCCCTTTAGTGTGAAATCACCGCCAAACTTTATATTCAAACGGACACAAAGGTCGTTGAAGCTAGGAGGTTCATCAAACCATTCCAATTCTTCTTCCATATCCTCAAACATACCATCCTCTCTCCTAACACTTCCTCCATACAAAACTCTAACACAACAATCCATCTGTAGAAAGCATTTCAAGAAACTTCATTAAGTCGTCGAAATCATCGTACGTAATGTCCATACTAACATTAATATATTTCTAACTATAACTATACTAACTAATCAAATATTAACATCTATACAAGGCATACTATAGCTTATACTAACTAAACTACCTAACTTTACTACCTATACTAACTTATTATATTACGTATACTGACTAAACTAACTAACTTTACTAACTATACTAACTATACTTTATAATTTACTAACTTTATTAACTGTGCTAACTATATTAGTGGAGTACCTCGTTGTAGCGCGCAAGACCGGGCAGGAGGCGCGGGGCGCAGGGCAGAGCTACCGCGGCGGGCAGCACGGGCGAAGGCGGGCGCGGCGGCCAGGCTGCCTTGCTGCGCTGCTCAGAGAACGGCGACTGCTCGAGCACGCGGGCCGCGGTGGAGGTTATACCCGGCTCTGCCGCACCATGGATCAGGGCACGGCACTGCCACGCCAAGATCGGTGGCGCGGCAGAGCCCTGCACGTCAGCGGTAAGCGCTTCTGGTCACCGGCACGTCAGCCCTCTACCGCGCCACCATGCATGGCACGACATAGGCATTTGGCCGTGCCAAGGCAATAGGCGCGCCAAAATGTGTTAGTTTTAAAAAAACCGAGGAGTGTTAGATTTAAAATTAGTTTCAAAAAAGTGTTAAAATTAAAAAAAATTCAATTAGGACAAATCTCTAGAGCAGGATATGTTGTGGAATGTTTGGTGAATTCATGGTGATGTGCAAGTAACTGGATAGCAATGAATATGGATGACTTCATACTACTACACAACACTTCCATGGAGCTTGAATAAGGTGGAATAAATCAGATATACCTCAGGCAACATTGCATCTGCAAGTGGGCGCCATCCCATTCACCCCGATGTACCTTGGTGTCAACGAAGGTATGGGCCTGAAACGGCCACCGGCTTCGAGCTCACCAACCAAGCCACTCCACTCATGGATCAGCCCTCTGTCGAGCCACTCATCGACCAGCCTCTGGAACCTCTTGTCGCTCGCGGTGTGAAGAACTATGCACGTGGTTGAACACCAGCTTCTCGCCACCGTCGACGAACCTAGTCGCCTCCTGCCCCCTAGGCCATGCATCCCCTGCATCAGCAGTGAGCCTGTGCGGTAAGCCTCCCTCCTGTGCTAGTGGATGGTGGGGATGCAGGGGAGGGGAGGAAGGTGAGCATCACGAACCGTGTCAAAGGACTATGGAGCGGACGCCGCGGGCGGCGAGGGCAAACACGTAGGAGAGGCTGGAAGCGCCGCCTTCGATGACGGCGACGGTTGGGGTCGGCAGGGATGGGGGGGGGGTGGAGAACATGACCTGCTCCTAGTGGAAACTCTTCTTGATTGCCGAACGCCGCGAGGAACCCGGGCTTGCCGCGCCGCCCCCGCCAAGGGGCCGCCCTCGGCGAAGTTGCACCTCCGCTACTGGAGACGGCCACCACCATGCCGAGGTGGGCCCTCGGGAGCGCGGCGGCGATGCAAGGCGGCGGCATCACACTGCTCGATGAAATGCGGGAGCGCTGTTGGCGCGAACGGTGAACCGGACCATTATCTGTTTATTACGGGGCTGGATTTCTCCTCTTCTTCAATGACAGATTACAGTGGATGACGTGAACCATCCGATTGTAATCTAACGGTCTAAAACAGATGAACCAATATTATCTGTTTTGAAAAAGTCCATTTTGGTCCTCCAATTATGGCTGCAGTTTGTTTCTAGCCCTCTAACTCGAAATCAGACACGCGCAATCTCTTAACTCTCTAAACCACTTAAAATTGACCCTGGACCCGGCGCGACGACGGTTTCCGCCTAGTCAACCCACCATGACCGCTGTATCGGCCCATCTACTTGTCTCGTGGCCCAAACTATTCCCGCACTTCCCTTGTCTCATGGCCGAACTACTCTCGCACTCCTCTCTCACGCTCTCGTTCCTTCCCCAACCCTAAACCCTAACCCCCGATGGCGGCGACGGCGACGGCGGCGACGCGATGACGGCGGCGACCACGACGACGGTAGAGGGTGCTGGTGCGGGGTGCGGCGCAGGTGCTCCATTGTTGAGGGGTGCTAGGGTTGCAGGTCGACATCAGATGCGGGGCTAGGTGGTCCCCGTGCTGCGCCAAGGGCCAGGTTGTGTTCTTTGGAATTCCTTGTTCTTTAGTTTGAATCGAAGCATTTTTTATGGAATGGAAGTTTCTTTTTAGGGTTAAGGTGGTTGAAGTCATTTGTACCATTAGCCGACGTGGTATATGATTAGTTTAGGAATTCCGTTTGTTTAAGCAGACTTCGTGTGTGTTGTGTAATTATTTATGCGGTTGCAAGTTTGATGTAATTATCTTCCTATTGCGGGTAATGTAGGACATTTTATGCACCATGGACCCTCTGGATACTCTTCCTATTCGTTTCATTATGGAGGAGAATTCTTGAGAAGAGGAAATAATGTGTATTACTTGGAAGGAACAAGTTGAGGTGTCATATATTGACCGTGATAAAGTCTCTCTCCCTGAGATTATGGGTCACCTTAATGATCATTGCACTGTTGAAGAAGGAGCATTGTTGCACTGGCTTGTTCCTGGAAGGCAGCTTTCTAATGGCCTACGTGTTCTTATGGATGATCAGGCTTGCATTGAAATGGCAAACAACACTGAGGAAGGAGATGTAGCAGAGATATATGTTGAAGGACATGCAGTTGATGATGAAGAGGAAGAGGAGTGATGAGGACAACAACTTTGAAGATGAGATTGAAGGTGAGCAAGAAGAACATGATGACAGTGAGTTTGAAGGTGGATATGAGGAACTGACAGATCCAGGTGAAGATGTCTTGGTTGCTCATAATAATAAGAATGAAAGTAGGGAAGATGTAGAGAAACAGATCAAATTGTAAGGAAGTGGTACAACCCTAGCAAGATGGACAAGGGGAAGCAGGTGGTTGATGACTAAGGGAGTCAGCCAGTTGATAGTCAACAAAATATTTCAAGTGTTTGAATGACAAAGAAAATTTAGAGGACAACAGTGATAGTGAGTTTTTGCTTGGAGATGATAATTCATCTAAGAAAGGGTGAAGAAGTTGTACATATTCAAAAGAAGTTCAAGGAATTCAAGAAGAGCATGAAGAGTGGATAATCGATTCAAAGATAGCAAAATACATCTTCAATTCAATACATCTTCCATACTTCTACACCACAAACTAACAACCATCCAACTACTACCATGTCTTCAATCACAACTAAAAAAGCAAGAAACATCTACTTCCCTAAAAATTATAGCAAGCACTAGAATCACACGGGCCACCAATACAAACTTCAACAACCTAGTTCCTTCTCTACCATCCTGCATTTCAACTGAACATCTCTGTGCTAGCTGTTTGCACCGTTGCTGCCACATCATCTATGCCTGCAAATCCTATTTCCACCATGACTCTTTCTTGCTGCCTTGATGCTTCTGCATCAACGGAATGTTGCATCAACTAATGCCAGATCCATGTGGCCATTTCCCTGTCTGTTAGCCGTCCTCATTGCTCACACTTGGTCATGGATCTCAATAAGAACGGGTACAAGGTGCTCTGGGGTTGGTGGATCAATCCAACGAAAAAATTGACATGGCCGCATATTGCTCTGCAACCGTGATTACAACCGAAACCAAGACAACTTCAATCATGACATCCAACAAAGAACCAAACCCTAAACAAGGTCATCGATCAAACTCACCTGAGATCCGAAGCAATTGTAGAACCTGCGGCCCGGATTATCATTGGTCCACGATGTCCACTTTGCCGCCTTCGCTCCGCAATAGCAAATCACAGGCGGCCAATAATCAAGAGGGCATCAGCAACACTGCAAGGGGGACGACCGAAAGCCACCACGGTCAGGCCTTCCTCCTCCCCTCCAGCTACTCGCGCTGCTCGACGCTCGCCATGCTGTCGATCCGCACCCGCACCAGCACCCTCCGTCGTCACCGTCGCCGTCGCCGCCGTCGGGGGTTAGGGTTCGGGGTTGGGGAAGGAGCGAGAGCGTGAGAAAGGAGTGCGGGAGTAGTTGGGCCGCGAAACAAGTAGATGGGCCGATACAACGGTCGTGGTGGGTTGACTGGGTGGAAACCGCCGTCGCGCCGGGTCCAGGGGCCCAATTTTAAATGATTTAGATAGTTAAGAGACTGCGCATATCTGGTTTTCGAGTTAGAGGGCTAGAAATAAACTGCAGCCATAGTTGGAGGAACACAAATGGACTTTTTCCTATCTGTTTTTGCTAGCTCTCTTTGCCTCTCTGGTCCTGTCGGTGCCACCTAGTTCAAATTCTCATCAATTCCATTTGGATGCTTATTCTTCTTCTAAACTAATATAAAAATTCACATAGTTTCTCTTAGTTTGTTTTTTACAATGTCAAATCTTTCTTCCTCTTCCTGACATGTTCCATCATTGTACTCGCTTCATCATAAAGAGCATGATTCTCGCTTTCCGAGAAATCAAATATTTTTAACTTGATCAAATATATATATAAATATTAATATTTATGGTGTATAATTATTATTTGATAAATCACTAAATGTATTTTATAATAAATTTATTTAAAAATACAAAATATTACTAATACTTTGTATAAATCTATTCAAATGAAAAAAAATTGACCAAGGATGAACCATGTAGCGACACTTTGTTTTGGAAGGAGTACTCTTTGCCTCCAGAGCTGCCATCGTCATATTCCCCGTGGAACCTAGGGAACTGATGTGTTTTGATTGTTTTTTGTACTAGATTCGTTATGTGTGGCACCGTGGCAGTGGCAGTGACACTATTGCCACTCGTGCTTATCACTGTAATTTTTGTAAGGCTCTAAAGAAACCCGTTTGCCTAGAAGTTATTTGAGATGTGGATATTAATTTTAGTTTCTCTAACATAAAACAAGCTAGTATTTTTCTGAATATATTTTTCTGAAATATAACGCTCGGTGTCAGATTGATTAATGGGGAGACGCCATTCTTTGCCTTTCCAATTCAAGGGAGTGTTCGGCTGCCATTATAAACCGGTTTTTAAGATATGGTGTAGTATTTCTCTCTCTCAACAAATCAGCATAAGCGACTCTACGAGCAGCTAAACAGTGACTTCTTCCCCTTTTCTATACCTTAGTGTAAAATCGTGTGATGATTTGAACGACAAAGCATAACAGAGATATACTGTAGCAGCTGACAAACTAAGCTCAATTAATAAGCAAAGAAAATGCTTAGCCGTTGGGTTTTGGTTTTCATTCATAACCTAACCCGGAGTGACATGCTTCAACAATCACGATCATCATTACAGCTATAAGCCGAAGATCCAGCGGCCCAGGGCCACGGGCGCCGGCTCCTCCTCGCCGCCCTCAGCTCGGCGCGACGCGTCCGTGTCCCAGGGCTCGTCGCGCCGGTTGCCCTGGCTCCAGCGCCAGCTCCACCGCCCGGAGAGAGACGCCGACGCCGACTTGGCCACCGCCGTGGCCTCCGGATCCCACTGCGTCGGGTCGTCGTCGGGCCGGCGGTCAAGGCTCAGCCGCCGGGAGAGGGACGTTGCCGAGGCGGCGACGCGGTCGAGGTACTCGCCTAGCCACCCGCGGGACCCCACCGCCTCCGCCAGAGCTTCGCCGGGGGCCGCCGCCGCCGCCGTCCTAGGCCTCGCCGCCATGGGGCGGACGACGCGGGACACGATGGCCTCGACCTCCTCATCGACGCGGTAGTCGAAGAAGCCGCCGTGCGAGTAGGTGCAGCGCCGCTTGTCGCCGCCCGCGGCGGAGGAGCGGCGGTTGCTGACGCTACCGAGCTCGACGCGGAAGCTCTTCCTGCTGCGGCTGTTCGCCCGCGTGCCGAGTGGCTCCTGGTTTTGGTCCCCCGCGGCCGTGGCGGTGGTGGCGACGGGGGGGCGGGAGCGGCGGGGACGAGACGGCGCTGCAGCAGATCGGGCAGACCGGGTTGGTGCGGAGCCACGCGTCGATGCAGGCGGTGTGGAATGCGTGGCGGCACGCCGGGAGGAGCCGCAGCTCGGCGCTGGCGTCGAACGGGGAGTGGCAGATGGCGCAGTTCGGGGAGTTCTTCGGCAGCGCTGCCAGCGCCGACGCCATGGTGAACAAGGGCAGCGACGCGATGAGGTGCTCCGTGTCGGTGTCGGCGTCCGTGCCTGCCTCCGGCTGCTCCGCCTGCTCCCTCACTGGATGCACCTCCTCTACCTCCTCCTCCTCCTCCACTGCAACGGCGATCATCCTCGCCGGCCCCGCCTCCTGCCTCCCCGCCGTGCCGGCGTCCGCCCGATCATCCCTCTCCGCCGGGATGCCCGGCCGCCTCGCCGCCTCCCCCGCGTCGTGGATGCGCATGCGACGACGACGACGATGCGGCCCACCAGCGGAGGAGGCAGCGGAGCAGCAGGATCGCGGCGACGGCAACCACCAGCAAGGCCAAGACGATGAAGCAGCGTGGACTTGAGCGAAGGCGCCGCCGTAAGGAACGGTCCGCGCGGGCGGCGACGCCATTGTGCCGGAGAACGAATTGGCGGAAGCGAATGGAAAAGGAATGCCAGTAGGGACTTAAATTTCACACGCCGTGGCTTGAGCCCACCGCCCCGGGGCCGCCGTGGCACATTTGGTTTGGAATTGGAAAGCAGAATTTCAGGATTCCATCGGGAATTATCTGCTGCTAATATAGCACAAATTAGTTGAGTTAATTCAGGTGGTTCATGTATTGTTTCCCATCAAAATGCTCCTTCAAATACAGCAAGGAGTGCCTACACAAAAGTACTGTGAGTTCTAGTCTTAGATCAATGGAAGGTTTGTAAAACTCGGCAAGGAATTGGAGGAAATGGCTACAGTCCACACCCCCTGATTTGGGACTCGTGCAATAGAACCTTCATCTGTCTTGTCAGTCATCAACTCATTGTAAACCCACTGGGTTGGTTCGCTGAAAAGTCAGGTTAAAAAAATACCATTCGCTGATTTGTTGTGAGAGAAAAATATTGTACTATAACTTAAAAGGTTAACTGAACAGGGCAATGTGTTTCATAAGTGACAGATAAGATCACTGTAAACTAATCCTATCCCAATGATTTATAAACTGATATTTAGTACAAGAACCAATCTCCTGTAGAAAAGCCAAACGCAATATTTTTTTCAGGATTGGCAGCAAAAAAAGGTACAACTGTCATGTGTAGCCGTCTGATGTGATAAATCAAAGATGACTGATGCCCTATGTAGTACTCCGTCCATCCTAAACGTTAGTTGTAAAGGTGGCAATGGACCTCGATCCCCGATTTTCTGCAGGAAATTATCCTATTAGGGGACGGCGATGAGATCAATTGAGCCAATGGGGATTTAAATGGTAGGAAATTAGTCCCCGTTGGGTCTGGCGGGTATGGGGATGGGATCAGTCCTCCCGTTCCCGATCCCCGCAAACCCGATCGGCTAAAAATATACAGTGTCGCAGTCGCAGGCCTAATATCCACATCAATTCAACTCCTAAAAATTTGTGAGGCTAAAAGAGCAGATTAGACAGTGGGCTGTTTGTGGCAATCCTATTATAGAGCAAATGTCATTTGAAAGATAGAGAAATTTGATAAGTACTAGAAGGAGATTCAAGGAACAATGGGCTTGGCCACTATTCTTGATCCTCGGTTTAGGACTGATTTTCTTGATTGGGTTTCTTGAGACCCTTACTGGTCAGTCACATTTAGAGTGTTTAGAGAAAGTTAGTGAGTGTGAAAATCTCTCTATATGATTGATGAAGGATTATGAAGTGGAGAGGATGAAGATAACACAAAATCAACAGCTGCTTCACTTGTTAAATTCAGGTGTTCTATCTACAATTAGTGCACGAGTTTGCTAGTAGGAGACCAACAACAGTAAGATTCCAAATCTGAGCTAGATAGGTACTTGGATGATGAGTTGGTCCCAATCACACTGAAAACTTCAATATTCTTGATTGGGGTGGAAGGTGGCTTGGGACGCGGTAACCTACATTGAGGAAGATTGCAAGAGATATTTATGCTATTCAGTTACTATAGTTGCAATCTGAATCTGCTTTTAGCACAAGTGGAAGGGTCCTTAGTGAGCATCGCAGCCGGCTCACTTCAGAGATATTGGAGGCTCTTAATGTGTTCACAAGATTGGCTTCAAAACAAATACAAAGGTTTATAAGTTGTTCTAATTATATATCATTATGAACACATTTTTCTATTATCATGATTGCTAATTCATGTTTTGTATTATTTTTTTTAGGTGACAATGAAGAAACAACCACCTTTGGACTTGTCTTCAAGAGATACAAGATGGAATGGAGGTATTATTTGAAATTGTTAATTGACAATGCATTGTAACTCTCTTTGTTGCCACAAAATTGAGGATTTTATATATCTATTGACTATTGTTGCTTGCTGTATGCAGGGACTTGCACTCCTGTGAGTTTGGAGCTGGGAGCTGTTCTTTTGGCAAGGCTAAACTTCATGACGGCCAACTAGAGGTGGACTACTATGTTTGTTGTTGTGTGTATGTGCCTATGTGTATGCTTATGTGCTGGACACCTGGCCTGGACACCTGGTTTGGCGTGTGTGTTGCTGGAACTATGTAGCCTAGATTGATTAGACTAATGAGTATCCCAGGGATTTATGAATCTATGGATCTTTTATGAATCTATGAACCTTGCTGTTAGATTTATGCAAGTGTGAATATGTGAACCTTGCAAGATTTATGCATGTTGTGTGTGTGCTGTATGCGGGGGACGGGGATCCCCGCGGGGACAAAATCCTCGCCGGGGGATCTGGGATGGTGAGGAAGGCTCCCCGTGGTTGTTTCGCGGGAACGGGGAACGGGAAAATTCCCCCCCCCCCACAGGGACGGGGATGGTGGCTTATTCCCCGACGGGGAATTCCCCGTTGCTATCTTTATTTAGTCGTCACGATTTACGTGTTGATAACTTTGACTCAATTCATAAAAAAATACGTGCACAATTCTATCTCTAAATAAATTTATTAAAAAACTAAATTCAAATATATATCTAATGATACTAATTATGTATCATAAATGTAATATTTTTAATATATATTTAGTCAAAGTTGTCGGGAAACAAAAACGACATACGTTTAGGGACGAATGGAGTACTTAGCAATACGTTTTGCACAATTATGCACTTTACTCGACAACCCAAACAATTTAGGCCGGTTCTAGATATGTAGAGCTATATACAAAAGGGGACCACACTGCAAAAGGCTCAATTCTAGAATTTTGCTGCCTTCGTGGCAAGGATATTCACCAGCTATATTTTCTACAACAGTTTTTTGTTAAATGTTTAGCTCATATAAGATAGGAGTGACATTGGGAAGTAAAGATCACACCTGTTGATGCTTGGATTGTTGTTGAGAGTTGAGACTGCTAGATGCAGGAATGCTTGAAGAAGAACAATATATTAGCGATAAGAACACGTGGCAAGCACTTCTTGGCTACTTCCTCATATATTTCACCTAAATCTTCTTTTTCAATTTTAGAGAAACAATGTTGATGATGATTTACTAGATATCTTTACAAAGAACATAATTCAAATTTTCTAGTCAGCGTCTAGCCTAATAATATGGAGAGAACATTGGAAGAATCTTTCATACAAATCTTAAAAGAGAAAATTGCACAGCCAATCCTTAAAGTATTGGGCTGATTTCGTCTGGGTCCCCCAACTATGAAATCGCACTCTTGGCTCCCAAATCTACTTAATTCGCTCCATCTAGGTCCTAAATAGCCTAGACAGTGTCAAGCAGCCCACGGTGGCTGTACACGTAGTAGGGGAGGAACGTGAGGCACACATGACCCTCGGCAGCTGCTGGCTTTTTAGCAAGAAGGCCCGAATGATCTCATCTGCTCCCACTCAATTCTTTCCTTTCTCTTGGACCTCGACGAAAGGGGAAAAAGGGGCAAGTGTGGGCGACGCTAGCGACTGGTGCCGTTCACGGAGGCGACGCTGGCAGAGAGCGAGTACGACCCGACGGCCACCCCTTGAGGGCCCTCTAGGCGTGAGCGGTGGGGAGATGTGTTATTGAACAAACATGCAAATGTTATTAGTCATGTGATTATGCAGAAAACTTTGTGTAAATGTTATTATACCTTTGCTTGTCTGTCATGATAGTCCATGGGAATGTGTTGTCAATGCGGAGGTCATCTTTCAGGCTTTGCAGAAAACCATTTCCAGGACAAGAGAGATTCAACTTCCACCACTGCAAAGCAATTGGAAGATGTAGTCATTTGGATCCATCCCTACAGCAGTAAGCAACTGCCCTCCAACTTTTGTCTTAGGTGGCAATCCATCCAAAAGATGATTGGTCTGCATCCACTTAAGAAACCTCTTTTGCAAGCATCAAGTGATAAGTAACAACTACTAAATGCCCCTTCTGTTAGATTAAGGTAGAAGCTGCTACCAGGATTGGACCTTCTCAACTCTTGCCCATAATCCCACAACTAAGAGTATTGCTTCAACTCATCACAATATATAGTCTACAATGCAAATTTTCTTGCTCTCCACAGCTTGGTTCTAGATGGAGTAAGGTTCCATTCCTTTTGAACAGTTCTTGCAAAGTTAGGTAGGGTCATCTTGTTGTCTGTCCTAAATGTTTCCAAGTACTTCTCTGCAAGCCATTTGGAGGTACAAGTCTTGATCATCCACTTTTTCTGGTAGTTGTGATGGCCGTTGTATGTCTTCACTAGAAAATAATTTGTCCTACTGTCCATGGATGCATAGAAGTTCCATGGACACCCTTCAGCACAATGAGCCTTGACTCTCTTCCTATCATTTCTAGGTATTTTGATCTCTACCCTATTCCTAAGGCTGTACTCTATGATGGCCTTCCTCACAAGCTCAACTGTACCAAATACTTGCCCTACCCTGAATGATGGATTCAGCAAATCTTCCTATCAAAATTCCCTGAACCTGTTCCTATTGCTACCTTCATTAGAATATGCCAAGTCAATCTCTTCCTCTTCTGTTGATTCATCCTCATCTCCAACTAACATAGTCATAGATTGCTTCCTCTTGAGTTTGCTGCTCGCAACCTTCTTCCATTTGAACATTTTACAACCCTTAGTTGCCCCTTCATCAAACACACCAGCATCGACATTGTTAGCAAACATGTCATCATCAGAAAATCCAATCTCATAATCACTATCATTAAAGTCTGAGTCATCTGAATACTGTCATATGCCTCAATGCCATCATGTACTGGATCTTGGTTCCACTCAGTGGCCTTCCTCAAGTTTGTGTAAAACACTACCAATTTCTCTCCTTCCTTCCTTTCAGCTATCACAACCTTAACAGGACTAAAGACCTTGGGCAAACTACAGACAGATTTGCTACAATGTCATCCCAATTGATATCAGAACAAATCATACATGATGATCAAGATAATGACCAGGTTCCTCACCCTATCAATCACAGACATCATGACCATTGTGTCACTATCAGTCTCTATAAGTCTCAAACCATCTGCTATTGTCTTCCCTGACAATAACAAATGCACCTTCAATGTACGTGATTCCTTATCATAACCTAACAATTCCACAAAGTCCTTTATCCATAGGGGTGACCAAGTATCAGCATCACATTGATCAAACCAGTCATTTTTTCCATCGAGGTAAGCACGACTCTCCTGAACACCAACAAAAAAACCACCATGATGCACCTCTAGACTGAACTGGTTAGACCTTGGACCTATATTTAAACCAATTTTTAACATTCAGTTCAAATTTTTTCCCATCCATACCAATAACCCTAGAACACCGCCTTTCATGCCTACAAATCAACTACTTTCAATGAAAATGGCATAAATCTGTACCAAATGGATAATCTAGAAAACACTCAAATGCCCAATAAGAA
>NW_027097907.1:0-22252 GCF_019320115.1 Miscanthus floridulus | reverse complement strand
AGCAGCTGCTTCCCAGGGTCATTCTAACTATGTTCGACTCAGGGTCCTTTGGTTGGACTTTTGGCCCCAAAAGCCAAAAGCCTAACCAAAGGGGCTGTTTTTGGAGGCTGCTTTTTCAGAAGCAGCTGCTTTTCCGTAGTACATTTTTGAAAGCTGGTTTGACCCTGCTTTTGTCTTTTGGCTTTTTGCTTTTCGAAATTGGTGGAATAAAAAGTTCTTCCATAGTTGTTCCAACAGAGATAAAGATAGAAGGTATATTTTATACTTGTTTAACCATACAACTTTCAGCTTTTCTACAGCTCACAGCCCACAGCAGCTTTCCCACAGCTCACAGCCTACAACAGCTTTTTCCCACAGCCACAGCTCAACCAAACACACCCTCGAAACTAAGGAGGGTACCGTCATGGAGCTGCATCAGTTGAGAGAATTCTTCAGAATCTCTCTCAGAAGAGATTTCTGCTGTTGCTACTTCATCCACGCATCTGCTGGACCAGGAGTGCTGCATCAGTTGTCGGCACACCAGCTCTTTCTCACCATGTTCGGCGCAATTCTCATGACGGAAGTGAGAGCGAATCAGAAACCATTGACCTTAATTCCTGGACCAGGAGTGGTGGGCCTCTGATGAGGACAGCATCTGCTGACAAGTTCATCAGTTTCATCCATAACCTTGAGATTGACACGGGATTAAGTAGGCCCTGTACTGTGGAGGGTGGTACTGCAGGTATTTCGTTAGAATACCTTCCCAAACGATCCACGACCGAACAATAGCTCAAGTGTTACTACGCCAGGTAGATGCACAGAAAATTCTGAGACCGAGGCATGCAACACTGTCAACACCAGAGCCAGTCAAGCTCCTACTCCCACAAGCATCGCTGTTTCTGAAGGAGATTTGCTGCAGCCCGAAAGCACTACTAACGGTATCCTGCTTAACATTGTGAAAAGAGATGCCCTGCAGGCTCAAAATGACAGTGTAACTGAATTGGCCGAAAGCTCCTGTGCCGAAGCATATGTGACAACTTGTGACGCCATCTCAGGGTCTGACTGTGCTGAAGGATGCTCCTGACTCGAGCAATCACTCACTTGATAATGATGATTTTGTAGTTTCACGTCAACCTTCAGCTGATGATTAGATTCTTCTTGATTTTGAAAGGTCATTATATAGCATGCTCACTACAGCAACGCTGCACAGGAAAATTGTACTTGCTCTATTTAAAGAGCATGGGTAGCATATATGTACCGATGCAAATGAGTTGGACCGCAAATCCGCATGTAGACCACGGGTTTAGGGATACACATATCACATATGCTATGTTAATGTTAATATTAATATCTACATCTATTGTGAAGAAATTGTTGGTTAATGCTTGTGTGATGAACTGATGATGTACCGACATGATTTTTCCAACTGCTGGAGAAAGCACTTTTTATATATCTCTTTGCGTGGTGCATGGTGAAAGTTTCTATGATCACTCTGCCTGCCTGTTTAGGCACTGCTGAAAATTCATTTGTTAGCACATTCAGCAGCCATATACGTGAATTCGGCATTGATACTTAGAATGTCCAATCATCTGTTCGCTACATGTAACATGCTGCGGTTTATTAGTCTTGCGGACACTCCTTACAACAAGCCACATCTCACTCAGAGTAGCAGCAGAACAAGAGTGATAATAATGCTGCTAACAAGCTGAGCTACTCCTCGAACGGTTTGAGGTTAAGGTTGACGGCTGTGAAGCCGCCGTCCACCATGAGGTTGAGCGCGCTGACGTACCTCGCCTCGTCGCTGGCCAGGTAGAGCACCGCCTGGGCGACGTCCTCGGGCATCAAGTCGACGCCCTTGAGGTTGGCCGCGCCGCCGACGAAGGCGAGGAAGTCCTTGAGCGCGTCGGCAGGTGCGGCATGGACAGCGTCGTGGGCACGGCGTAGGGGGACACGCAATTGACGCGCACCCCGTGGCGGCCGAGCTCCGCGGCGACGCTCTTGGTGAGCCCGACCACGGCGTGCTTGGACGCCGTGTACGCGTGCGGGCCCATCCCGCTGATGGCGCTGGCCACGCTGGCCAGCGACACGATGGAGCCCCGCTTCTGCGGGATCATGACGCGCGCCGCGTGCTTCATCCCCAGGAACACGCCGTGCACGTTGACGTCGAGCACCCTGCGCGCCTCGGCGAAGTCCACGGCACGGATGTCCGTCACCTTGGTGCCCGTCACGCCCGCGTTGTTCACCATCACGTCCAGCGCGCCGAACCGCTCCGCCGCCGCGTCCACGGCGCGGCTCACGTCCTCCTCCGACGTCACGTCGCAGTGGACGAACATGACGCCCTGCGCGTCGCCTCCCAGGGCGTCACGCAGCTGCTGCCCGGCTTCGTCCTGGATGTCCGCGACACAGACCTTGGCGCCGTGCTCCATGAAGAGGCGAACGATGGCTTCGCCGATGCCGGTGGCGCCACCGGTGACGAGGGCCACCTTCCCTTCCAACCTGTGCTTCGGGAAGAAACGCACGATCAAATTTGAACAACGAAAACACAGCTACCGCCTACCGGATGAAGCAGCTCCGTACACTAATATGAGATTGCAACTGGATTTAGTCTCAGATTCATGAAAGATTTCTAAATCCTATATAAACCTCATGGCTGGTGCGCATGAACAATACCCCGATCGACTGTATGCCGATATATACTGGAAGTCTGGAATAGTAGAATGGTTAAGGATACACTTGGCACACGATTTCCTCCCAAAAAGAAGGGGAAAAAGAACAGTTGGCTCACTAAAAGACAAGCACAGCTTCTCAGCCATTGCATCACATTCCACCAGAAAGAGCACAGTCCTTTGGCTGGGTGGATCCGATTCATCGCATTTCGCAGCAAAAAAGTGGAAACTTTGATCGAGATCTTGCATAATCGGTCTTGTTTTTAACAAGCAGGGTTTCAACTGCAACAGCAACCGAGCTGTGGAGCAGCCATGGACTGGGGAGTGGAGGAGCAGGGAACGGCACGAGCCATGGAGGGAGGGGATGAAGTAAAGAGCAGGGCACACACCGCTTGCTTGAGGACGACGACGGCGAGGAGCCCGCGGCGGCCATCGTCTCTGGATCGGCGCTTGCCCCCTCCGCGCTCCGGCGGTCGCCGAATCCAAGTGCGCGTTGTCGCTGCGGGGGCGAGCAAGTTGGGGAGGCGTTGTCAGAATCTAGGTGGAGCCAGCGCATGTGGCACATGGGCCAGTGCCCAGTGAAGTAGGCCGCCGCACCGGGCGTTTCGTGTGGGCGAGTCGCAGCCGTCCACGTACCCAGCACCACTCGCGCGCGTCTGGCGTCCCAGTTCTATCGACTCGCGACCGCGACGGCGGCGAAACCCATGTCGACACCCACGTGGCCACGTTGGATTTCTGCCGCTTGGCAGTGCACGCGCGTTGACTGTCAATCTCAATCTCAATCGCTATCTATATCTCTCTATATTATTTATTTATTATTATTATATATAACTAAAAAAGAATAAGCAGACCCTTTTGGTCACGCGAGCATCATATTGTCGTGTCACATACGCGCGACAAGGGGAGCCACGCTGACGTGGACCACTTATCCAAGCTTGTTGTGGCGTGTGATGGGGCCTGTTCTGTCGCGCCACCGACTTGGGTGCGACAACGTTGTCGCCCAGATGGCCTAATTACAAAAGTAGTAAAAAAAATCTAAAGGTATGCTAATTAATGAGTGTATATGTATGTACTTTTTTCAAAAATCTTGCATACTTCATGACCAATAGCATGTCCAACATAAAATATTGGCACTATTTGTTATCATCTATATTACTTTGATTTGCCATAAATGTTGAAAGTGAGCTTGAGATAATGTCTTTGACTTGCGAAAAAAGGCTCTAAATGAAATTAGCATGTCCCTACAACCGGACATACCTTGTTTCATATTTGTTTGGTGTTATGGGTCCAATTGCAACTTGTTTCATATGATAATTTAGAATATTACTTTGATTTCAACACTCTACAAGTGAGACAACCATTTTATATTAGGGATGTCTACACCTTCACAAAGAAATCATTAAGACTCAAATCTATTTCATTTGAAGTGAAGAACTCAAATTTTATTGCAAACATAGCTCAGTGGACAAAGTGTTGTGTGTACGTCGATCTTGACTTTGGCTGCCGCTCGGGCCACGCTGATGTGATCGGGTATTATTTTGTTCCGAAAAGGGTTGTAACTGAAATTAGCATGTCTCTACAACTGGACATACCTTGTTTCATATTTGTTTGGTGTTATGGGTCCAATTGCAACTTGTTTCATATGTTAGATTAGAATATTACTTTGTTGTTAGACAACCATTTCTATTAGAGATGTTTACACTTTCACAAAAAAATCATTAAGACTCAAATCTATTTTCTTTTAAGTGAAAACCTCAAATTTTATTGCCAATAGAGCTCAGTGGACAAAGTGTCGCATGTACGTTGATCTTGACTTTGGCTACCGCTCGGGCCACGCTGATGTGCTCGGATATTATTTTGTTCCCGTTGCAACGCACGGGAATGATCCTAGTGTATGTATACGAGGCTAACGAGCGTGTTAGTTGTGTCGTAGAATGCCATTTTGCCTTATTATTACCAGCTTCTCTTATCTGGTAAGAGCATGATAGTGATATTTTCTGCTTTACATAATTTGTTGAAATTCGCGCACCCCGTCAAGAAAATCCATTCTACATGGACGAGCCAAGTCAGCTCTACCACACACACGCGCGCAAGTACTATTTCTTACTCCCTCCGTCCCTAAATAACTGTCGCCGTTGGTGTGCGTGCCACAAGTTTGACTTGATTTGTAAAAAATACGTGCAATATTTGTGTCGGGTTTATAAACCTGGGGTCACTCATGAACCAGCTTCCCAAATAAAGGCTCGACCCAACAGGCAACGTTGCAAACGACGCGTAACTCATGGGCCGACCCAAGTACCTAAATGATAGGCCAGAAGGGCGATCCAGTCACCAACCGGAAGGCCTGGCCGATGAGGAACGACGCCTGTTTCTCTGACTCCGGCCCACCTCTCCGACCGGAGCGCTCGCTTCGGTCTCCAGCCCGCCTCCTGACGGCCTCTCCGACCAGAAGGCCTGGCCAAAACACCGCTTCCGACCCTGACCCGCGTCTCCGATCGGGGATGCGCCAAACCCCAGCTCACTTCTCTTCTCCGACTAGCGCGATCAGAGCCGACTGGGACCAACCGATCGGAGACGCCCGCTCGGTAAAGACCAGGAAACGAATGGAGAAAGTAAGGCAGGGCGCACAAGTCAACCCGCAATACCGGGGACCGTACCTTGTACACTTGCAGAAACAGTACTCTGCAACCTCCCTGGCACGATAGAACCCAAGCAGTCTTGTAGGCGCCGACATTTTCCCCTACAGTATTGTGGGCGCCATTAACTCCCATACGATAAGGCTCCCCCACATGCCTTTTGGCATCGACAATGTTGTGGACGTTGGCATTTACCGTACTAGGCGAACATGGTAAAACCCCTTGCATGCCTCTAGGTATCAACAGTGTGGCAGGTGCCGACGTATGTCATACCCGAAGAAGACAACACAACCTCCCATGTGCATCTAACATTAAACAGTATTGTGGCCGCCTACCATCATCCTGTACCCATCGACATAGGCAACAAGGCTTAGTAGCATATGTACTCTCTCCCTCTCACTTGTAAGGCCATCATCTTCATCTATAAAAGGGGATGCGCTCTCTCCCAATAGAGAGATTCAGATCGATCAAGTTTACTAGTACACAACAGTAGAACCACCAGGTTCAAACCACGAGCTCACGCTCGAACACTTAGCACATAGCGGAGCTCCCGTCGCTTTCGGTCCCTCTAACTAGAGTCCAACCGGACTTCTTATACCCCCATCTTTCTCCTTCTCGTTTGTAACCCCACTGCAAAATTCGAGCACCTGAGCTCAGGAATAAAGTCATCGACCAACTCAAACTGGACGTAGGGCACGTTGCCTGAACCAGTATAAACCCTGTGTCATTGAGTGCTAGGCCACCTCCAATCACAACGTACGACAAAACTACAAATATTTACGTGTTTGTCATTTTCTGCACCGACAATTTGTATCTCTAAATAAATTTATTAAAAAACTAGATTCAAAGACCTTTCCAATGATACTAATTATGTACCACGAATATAAATATTTTTTAATATATATTTAGTCAAAGTTGTTTCTTGGAAAATGAAAACGATAGATATTTAGGGACAGAGGGAGTATGATGTTTCTTGTGTTGTTAGTGTATATGAAATTATAACGCTAATGGTCAATGTTCATAAAATTGACTCAGGATAAACTTATGTTGACTTATATTTACCATCATCAGAAGAAGTTCATGGGTCCTCGTGAAATTCAAATTGATTTTTTTCTTAAGCTTATGATATCTCTACTCACGTCCAATCATCATACAGTTTTCCTATGGTACCTGAATTTTGCAACCATAAAAAAGATTCATATAAATTCCTGTCGAAACACACAAAAAAGACCATACAAGATTCATATAATTTCATGCTAGGTACTATAAGATAGAGCATGATTTTAAGACATCTGAATTTGGTTTCATATTTCTCCAAGCCAAAACAACTATACAAATGTTATAAGATTAAATAGAATTTGAGATTTTCAATTGCATGTGTTTAAAAGTATTTGGATAATTTTTTAAAAAATATATCTTTATATATATTCTGTAAAGCCTATTTGACCACCATAAACTACCAACTCCAACATAGTCAAACAAAAAAAATATCATTCTCACATGACGCTTCATAGGGCAAAATCGCCCGTCAAAACTGCCGAAGCGAGCAAAATTGGATAGTTTCGAGTTTCGACAGATGGATGAGGATGAGGAAAGAAAAAAAAATCCAATTTTCTCATTAGAGGACGCAAATCAAACTTTAGCGAGGGTGGGAGGTCAAATGTATCTTTTAAAAAATTCATTTCGAACTACATACAAGTTTAAACAGCACATGTATTTCAATAGGAACCGCACTGTGCGGGGCTGCCCACTCGGTGGTGGTCCATCAAGGGCTGGCATTGGGCTTTTGCAGTGGCCAAGTTTTTCACTCGCCTAGGCAACGAGCCCATTCCATCCATCCTCCCTGGATGAGGACTAAGGCTGGGCAAAAATAACCGAGAATCGAGAACCGAACCGAAAGAACCAGAATCGAAAATTTCGGTTCCTTATTCGGTTTCTGATATTGAAGAACCGAAATAACCGAAGAAAATTCGGTTCCTACTCTCGGTTAACCGAATTAACCGAATTACATGAATTATACTTCACTTACTTGTATTTTGTAGGATTATATGTAGTGTTTTATATTTGAACTGTTATATATTTGTGTTACTATATTGCTATTGTTTTCTTATATATTATTATTATTAAAAATGAATATAGTGTTGCATAAATTTGTCTTAGAACAAGTATATTTATTATTGTCTTGAGGTCTTCTGAAAAAATTCGGTTAGTTTGGTTAGAACCGGAACCGAAACGAAATAACCGAGAACCGAAATGCTCGATTCCTATAAATTTTTGGAACCGATAGGTTCCCATTTTCTAGGAATCAAATTTCCTCGATAACCGAAGAAACCGAACCGAGAACCGAACATCCACCCTAAACGAGGACCCAACCAATCCTACGTCCCTTTTTTTCTCCCCCCCCCCCCCCCCCCCCCCCTGTTTGCCCTTTTCTTCCACTCCAAGCCGAAGCAACCGACGCGTCCCAATAAAGACAGGACCAGCCCGCCCTTCCGACCCCACCCGCTGACATACGACGCCGACGCCACACACTCAGCCGCACCAGCGCCCAAATCCCGCAAAACCCTAAGCCGAGGGGGGAGAGAGAAGACGCGAGGGGGGAGAGAGACAGGAGGCGCGCGGCATGGCGGGTGCGACGTCCCCGGCGGCGGCCGCGAATCTGGCGGGCAAGTCGGGCGTGCGGGTCGTCGTGATCGGCGACCCCGGCACCGGCAAGTCCAGCCTCATCGTCGCCCTCGCCACCGAGCAGTTTCCCGAGAACGTGCCCCGCGTCATGCCCCCAACCCGCCTCCCCGCCGACTACTTCCCCGACCGCGTCCCCATCACCATCATCGACACGTCGTCCAGGTACTCCCCCGCGCCCCCTCCTCCCGCGCATCTCGGATTCCATTAGATCTTGACGGGATGGATGGATACCTGGCGTTGAGTTGATTTTGCGCGTCCCTGTGATTGCAGCCCGGAGCAGAAGCCGAAGTTGATCGCCGAGTGCCAGGCCGCCGATGCGGTCGTGCTCACCTACGCCTGCGACCGGCCCGCCACGCTGGAGCGGCTCAGTTCGTTCTGGCTTCCCGAGCTCCGGCGACTCCAGGTATTGCCGCGATTCTCGATACGGCCTGGCGGGGCTTCGTGGTTTAGGTCTAGATCGCTTGCGTTTGATTGTCTCTTGGGTTGCCCCATTGTGATTTGTCTTGTCTGATTTGTGTGATGCAGTTGAAGGCTCCAGTTATTGTGGTGGGGTGCAAGCTGGACCTGAGGGACGAACAGCAGGTTAGCCTTGAGCAGGTTATGGCGCCCATCATGCAGTCTTTCCGCGAGATCGAGACCTGCATTGAGTGCTCCGCTCTTCGGCAGATCCAGGTTACCCCGCATCTTATTATACTTGATTTGGTATTTGTACCCCAAATGTCTCATACTTGCCTTAGTGATATCTGAACTTTTGTCAGATACATTAGAATAAGGCTTGTAGTGTTCCAGACATGAACAGTGTGCGTGTCTAGTGTGTTAAAATTCTTTGGCATTTGGAAGTTCTTCTGATTAATAATTATGGATGTTGACTTTATTTTTTGGCAGGTGCCTGAGGTCTTCTACTATGCCCAGAAGGCAGTACTTCACCCGACTGCGCCGCTCTTTGATCAAGAGTTACAATCTCTGAAGCCTCGATGTGTTAGAGCGCTGAAGCGGATATTTATTATATGTGATAATGACAAGGATGGTGCTCTCAGTGATGTGGAGCTCAATGAATTCCAGGTTTGTGTTCATGAATGCTACCCTGCTTTCCATCGAGCAGCATACAACGTAACTACTTAATCATATACTCATTTGTTTCTAGTGTTGCTGAGGTTCTTTTCTTACTGCTTTACAGGTCCGATGCTTTAGTGCTCCTCTGCAGCCTACTGAAATTTCAGGAGTTAAGAGAGTTGTTCAGGAGAAGATGCCTGAAGGCGTAAATGAAAGCGGTCTTACCTTGACTGGGTTCCTTTTTCTTCATGCCCTCTTTATTGAAAAAGGTCGTTTGGAAACTACATGGACTGTATTGAGGAAATTTGGTTACGACAATGACATCAAGCTTAGGGATGATCTCATTGCAATGCCAATTAAAAGAGCTCCTGATCAAGTATGCTTGTTTTGTTTTATGATTAATACAAATCTTTCAATGTCAATATTACTTATTTATCTATGTCTTTGTCCTGTTCCAATCTATCCATTTTGATATCCGTCATTGTACTTCCAATGGATTCAGGGATTGTAAACACTAATCTAGTGTATCAGTGTGTTTTTATGTTAAAACTGAATTTGTTCTACTTTTGGTGCTTGTTAAAGCCGTTTATGGTCAGTGGTTTTCGCTGATTTTGTTGTTGTGTTATTATTATATATTTAGTTCACAGCCTTGCACACTTATGTCATTAGCACCAATACTTTTTATTATTGCTTCAGTAGTGTTCTGGAACTTCTATTAGTAGCTTCATGCAGGAATATAATATCTTTATTGATGGAATGATGGAACGTTGGTGAAGTAATAAAGCCAGCTTTTTTCTGCAGACTCTGGAAATGACAAGCGAAGTGGTCAATTTTTTGAGAGGGATATTCAACATGTTTGACATTGATAACGTAAGAATGTACAAATTCGTTTTTGTTAAAAGTAATCTTATCCTGATAATTGATATTCAATGATAATGAATCGCTATTATGCAGTTTAATTAATTATAAACATATATTCATTTGAAGTTATATTGTATTGGATTTTTTTTATTAGGATATCGTATTGGATTGATCTCTCAACACTTTTTTTTTTATGTGTATCCAGGATGGAGCTTTACTACCTACTGAGCTGGAGGACCTTTTCTCAACAGCACCTGAAAAGTAAGATGTTAGATGAATCAATCATTCTGCATATATATTGGAACTGTACTTGTAGTACATTAGAATATTTGATAATGCTCATCTATATGGAAAGTGTTGGAAAATCCTGTGTTAATTCCTCTAATCTATTGATAGTATGTGTTGTTTTTTATTCAGGCTTTGTGACAGATATATTCATTCTTCTCTATTGCATCACCTTTTCTTTTTGTGTGGCATATTTCAGCCCATGGTCTTCCGATCCATACAAAGACTGCGCTGAAAAGAATGTGTTGGGTGGTCTGTCACTTGAAGGGTTTCTATCAAAGGTATTTTGTCTCATCCGTAGCTATGATGCATAACTAATAAACTGGTGGTTAAATGGGAATCTTATTTGTGAACAAACATATTTGTTGTGGATCCAAAAACAACCTACTTCTATTATGTTTGTTTGGTGCATTCTTATGCACCATTTACTCAGCTGCCTTTGTTGCTTGGAGAAGGACCAACCAAATCTTGTGTCTATGTGGTGAATAACTTGACATGTTCAATATGCAAGCAGCTGATGTAATTAAATTATTTGCTAAACATTTTATAAAAATATGTAGGCTAAAGCATAATCAATCAAATTCTAAGTTGAAGTGGTGTGCTCTGTTAATGGTGTTATTTCTTGAAAGAACAAAGTATGAAAATCATGTGCTACAGAATGCTGGCAGCATGGCAATGCATTTTTCTGTCAATACGTTATTTTATATCATGCTATATTGCATTATATTTTGCTATTGCTGAATAAGGATTTTGCGATGTAGTGGGCTCTAATGACACTTCTAGATCCAACAAATAGTTATGCCAACCTTGTATATGTTGGCTATCCTGGCGAGTTCAGTTCTGCATTTACTGTCACAAGGAAAAGACGAGTGGATCGTAAAAAGCAACAGACACAGAGAAATGTTTTCCAGTGTTACGTTTTCGGCGCCAGAGGCTCTGGAAAGACATCGTTGCTACAATCGTCCATTGGAAGGTATGCCATACATTTCCTGATACCTTACGCCACATTTTTTTTTTCAATTTGGTTGTCTTTAATTCACTTGGGGTCCTTGTAACAGGCAACCTTCTGATGCTCTGCCATCTAACAGCGAACGCTTTGCAACAAATTCTGTCGAAATGGCTGATGTAAGTGTTATGTTGATGCTCTATTATTTTTTTTTTTGCACCACGGATGTGTTATATGTTGATGCTCTATGCTGATGTATTATTATTTCTGTTTTCAACAACTTGAATCCCATCCATCCCTCCGGTCCAATGTATAAGGCATACTCTGACATGGCATGGTCTCCTAAATTACACTTTGACCATTCATTTATTTTATATTGTATTATTTATGATTATTGGATAGCACATTTGATTACAAGTCTAATATTATCAAGTTTGTATTACAATAGTTAAAAATTGTTGGCCAAATTATTGGTAAAAAATTATAAAGTTGGATTCTTGACATTCGTGAAATGCCTTATCTGGACTGGAGGAAGTATCAGTGAAGACAAAATTCCTATACCATCCATATTCACTGTTGATATCAAAAAAACTAGCAGCATGTCTTTATGAAATGTTGAATGCACGTTCTGATTGTAGTAGTATTGTCAACTATATTATCTCCTTGATATAATCTATATCATTTTAACGGATTATTTATCTGTGTAGACTAATTCTGTTCTCTGTGTAGACTATTACTGTTCTACCTGCTTCCTCATTTTCCGCAAGTACTATCGATCTTTTCTAGTTGAGTCATTGAGTGGGTTGTTAGGCATAGCCTGTAAGGATTCATTTTTTTTTGAAGGGAACTAGAAAGACGCTAATACTGCGAGAGATTCCTGAAGGTGATGTGAGATTGTTGCTTTCTGACAAGGAATCATTGGCGCCGTGTGATGTAGCAGTATTTGTTTACGATAGGTACACACTCCTCTAGACTATTCTTTTATTTATTCATAATCTGCAAGTCTCACAATAAAGGTTATAGTGATTGATGGTTCTCCCTATTTGTGTATCAGTTAATTTAATTGACAAAACCTTCATCATAAGTTAATCACATATATTTTTTTTTTCCAATTTCATGTTTGTGCTAACCTGATATAAACCATTTGTGTTTAAATGTGTTAAACAAGGTTTAGTTTCGTTACTTCAGTGTCTGCTTCTGCACCTTTTCTGTCTGGTGGCTTATTTCATGGTATTGGGCTGAGATTGTGTGTTTCTATCCATACCAATTTAGTGTTTCAAGTGGATTCTCAGTCGAACTGACCTTTTTTTGACCCCTAGTTATAGTTAAATCCCTGGTTATGTGAGCCACACTTCTGACAGTAGGTGATGGAGATCACAATTGACAAGCATTGAAACTCTTTTCACAGTAATTATTGTTGCTCTTGTAGTCTATTGTAGAATGAAACACACAACCTGGAAGAGCTTCTAGGAGGTTGACAAGTAAATCTTGTCTATACTGTTATATCTTCTGGATCGACATAAATGTACTCACTATGCATGTATCACAAAATATCCTCTGAACCTGTTGTATTGGCAGCTGCGATGAATATTCTTGGCAGAGGGCTAGAGACTTGCTTGTGCAAGTGGCTACACATGGAGAAAATACTGGCTATGAAGTTCCTTGCTTGATAGTTGCTGCGAAAGATGATCTTGACCAATCTTCACAAGCTTTACAAGAATCAACTAGAGTAAGTTTTTTAGCATTTAATTGTGTAGGCATAGTGGAACCAAGATAAGATATCAGGATGAGTTTCCAATCAAATTTATTCATACGTTGTTGCTGTATTGCCTCATAATTTTGTCCCAGGTTTTGTGGCTCCAAGTGTTCTCATATGTTTTGTCTTGCCAAAAAGATCATATGAATCGTAGAAAAACGAAACAAAATGAAAACTAAAATTGGATAAGGTATGTGCTAGTTCAATCCTGCGGCTGCCATTGGGTAGTATGAAGAAGTGGAGAGAAGTGCAGAACAGCTTATTGGTTGAAATGTTTCGCTAACAGTATTTGTATTTGTTGAATGATTTCTTTAGTAAGGTTGTTTTCTGTCGTTTTATAAAAGCTAGTTTATGAAGGGATGCTAGGTTGGCCAATGGGTCTGCTTATAGTCCATCATAGAAGCACAAGTTTGTACGCAACCCACTTAGAATGCGGGTTTGCAGACCAACCCTCTTAAAATGGCATATATCTGGATACATATACATGGACCAACCCACTTGCATCCTAAATTAATCTCTTGCTACACTGGTGCAAATACTATGCAAAAGGTGCTTCACTTTTCTGTTGTCCATGCTTCTTTGTACTATCAGTAGATAACTTACTATTTGTTGACAATCGTGAATTATTGTGACCATAGAATGAAAGTCCTCTTATTTATTTGCTAGAAGTAACTGTGGAAACATCTACTTTCCAGGTGAGCCAAGACATGGGAATTGAAACACCAATTCCGATCAGCGTGAAGCTGAGAGATTTGAACAACATTTTCTGCAGAATAGTACATGCTGCGCAGCAGCCCCATTTGAGCATTCCAGAGACTGAAGCTGGAAAAACACGTCGGCAATATCGGCAACTTCTAAACCGTTCGTTAATGGTTGTCTCTGGTGAGTTGCTTGCACCCTTGTGTTTGTGAATGGTTGAATTAACATCATACTGAACATTGAACTATGAGATTACAGGTGCAATCGATTAGAAATCTACCTGTCTGCTGATGCTATATATAGTTTCCTAAATATTCAGTCAATGTGAAAGTTGTATGAGGTCTGACTTATGCTGATACTGCACTAATAATTTGCAGTTGGAGCTGCTGTTGCAGTTGTTGGATTAGCTGCTTACCGGGTTTACGCAGCTCGGAAGAACTCGTCCTCTTGAAGCCCTCCTGGACAAGTGGGGAAATAAGGTGCTTACTTCCTGCAGATCACTTTGCAACATCAGCTGGATCCATGCTGGTTGAGGTTCGCCACTTGGGCTTTTACCCGGCAGGAAACCAACGTTTTTGTACAGACATGTCATCAGCTATAAATTGTTCAGGCCTATTGGGGTTTCAGCTTCTATATAATTAACAGACATCACCTGGCTCCATAAAATGCCGTATCTGATAATCTGCTGTGGCTAAATTAGCTAAGCTAAATATTGTTACTACCCTAAATTTTTTTGCTCTCGTGGTACTTGCACTAGTTTGGTATTGGAATTTCTTTTCGTTACCATTAGCAAACATGCTGAGACATTTAGTTGAACAAGCATGAGTTGGTGTTGTACCAAGATTTCTTTTGGGAGTATTCAATTGAATTTTTTAAAGCGTAGTATTCTATTGGATTTGATCGAAGTGCATGCTAGCTCGCCAGTTCCTTTCGTGTTGTGTCCTTATATACGCTGCCACTGAGCTGCTTTCGTGTTGTCGTTATGTACACCGCCACTGAGGCCTTGTGGATACGGTTATGCTTGTATTTGTATGGATGTACTGGTATATGGATATGGATAGAGTTATATACCATGCAGCCACTACTGCTTTGCGGTAGCCGATATAGGACAACAAAATATACTCCTTCCCATTCGCAAATAATTGTTGTTATTAGCACGGTCTTTAAAACACAGCTCGATCACTATTTTGAACTAAATATAAAAAAGTTTGTCCCAACAAATTTATGTTTTTTATTATATATATGAATATGAATATATACAAATGGTTACGTTACAAATATAAATGCTCCTAATTTATTTTTGTAATAAAAAATAAAAGCATTTGTAAAACAGGTGGAGTAGCTAGGTCTGGTGCTGACGGTTCTCGGAGAATAATAATCATATCACGACTCACAGAAACTTACATCATCGATGGGAACAACTGGATATGGCCAAACTACACGATCTGAGCATGGCATGGGGCACGGCACGTACTCACACGACAAAACCGGTCAGCGCCATGCCATATGCTCAGATCGGCATATAATAGATGGAGTACGGTCTATTAAACTGTTCAAAATAATGCACAAAAAAAAATACAGCTCCATGACACACAGTGGAGAGAGAGAATCCAGGGAGACATGGAGGCACCGGCCGGTCGCTGGCTGAGATGGTTCCAATGGTGTACTTCAAAAAGAGATGGATCGGAGGAGACGCACGCAGTGTCGCAGTAGCGGACAGCAGGAGCATCCATGAAGGCGGCCATCAGGCGAAGTGCAAGGGGCCAATCTCGCCGGTCCGGGCGGCGCGGGCGACGGCGGCGGCGGCGGAGATGCACGCCGACACCCAGGCCTCGAGCACCGAGAACACCATGTCGACGACGGACACGGTCAGCGCCATTGGCATTGACATCCTGCCCGCCCTGCCGGTGCCGGACCCTGGCAGCTAGCGCAGCTCGTTTACGTGCCCCGGGTGGCAACCGATCGCCGGAAACACCTGCCGCTAGCTGCCGTGCATGGACCAACAAGGTAATGGTGGGCCGGGGGCGGGGGAGCTCACGAGTTTCGCGAGGGTGGACGGATGGGTGGCTTGGGAAAAAGATCGTCCGGCGAGGCACGTCATGGCAGTCGCTATGCTGGATGATCCCCGATGCAACGGTATTTATTGAAGAAAAAACGAGATCACCGCATATATTAAATTCATGTATATCATCAAGTCATTAGTGTTGTCATGTGCTTCTTTCTTGCAAAAAAAAAAAAAAAAGCAATTCTCGACTCTCAAGAAGTTAATATTGAGATGATTTAATAGACAATATATATGTAATTGTTGTCTTTTGTGTCGTTTCAAAGTAACTCATAATTCTTTAATCTGTATGTAAAACAAACAAAAAATTCTAGGTTATGTGGATATACAATAGGACATGACACATAGTTCTAAATTTTAGTTTATCGCGAAACAATATCATTTTTCTCAACTCCCTCTCTTTCCTCCATGTGTCATTAAAAAATCTATATTGCACTGCATGAGACTGTAATACTAATACATCATACTTGCCCTAAGTATAGAGTTTGTTTCAAATTATATTTCACTTCAGTTCTTCAGTTTTGTGCTATGCCAAATTTCTTTAATTGTAACGAAATCTATAGAAAAAATCCACCAATATCCACAACATTGGATTAGGTTTTTTTGTGAAATATGTTTTGAAAAGAGCACTTATTTTGGTTTATAGGTTTTAGTATAATTTCTAAAAATATATGATCAAAATTAAAGAAATTTAGTTCAGAAAAAAAATGAGCAATAAAATTGGAATGGAAGGAGTGGGCTAACGGTATATATTTTATTGTTTGTTCGCTTGAACTTATCAGCTTGTCTTATCAGTCATGATACAGTATTTTTCTCTCACAACAAATCAGCGAACAATACTTTTCAGCCTGACTTTCCAGCAAAATGAATAGGTAACACCCGACGGAGATGGACGGTGCATGAGGCCATTAGATGTGCAGTTTGCAAGAAAGCATGCTTGCTTCGTCTACATAGCTGTCTAGATGGACCGTTTACATCCCTACAAAAATGGTGGAATTCTCAGTGTTTCTAAATAGTAGTAAAACACTACCACTAGTCATAGCACATAAAAATTCTCACTAGAAAGCATTTGGCAGAAAAAGTTTATACTAAATTTTGAATACTAAAACACTACGAGAATCACTAGGAGTAGTAGAAGATTCTGGTAACAACTACGCATAATAAACCTTTATTAATGGTGCCGTTCGGCTGTGCAAATACCAGCCGAATTTCACAGTTTACGGCTAAAATTTACTATTCACGCTCTCACAAATTCCTCTAAATTTCTCTAAATTCCTTCTAGCAAACAGGGTCATTTAGTGTTTCCTAGATAAAGGGAGGCAGGAGCCCAACAGGCGGTTGGGAGAGTTATGTTTGGATCATGGCTGCAGGGCACCAGACCTGAATTGTGACACGACGCGTCAGCCTGTTCGCTTGCTCGTAAACGATCGTAAATTTTCAGCCAGGAACAGTGTTTTTCTCTCACACCAAACCAGCCAACAATAAATAATCTACGATCGTTTAATAAATAATCCACGATCGTTTAGTGCCTTCCAATCTCTGTGCGTATTCCTGCGCCGATTTTACGCGGCGCGACCGAACGCGCGGCAGGAGCCAATCAAGGACAGAGAGGCCGGTAGGCTGGCTTTGATGTGCGCCACATCCAAATCATCCATGATCCATCCATCCACCAGATTTGACATGACGAAGAACAAAATAGAGGATGTTTGACCCTCCTAAATTTTAGTCGTTGTCTCATTAAATATTTAGACACATACATGGAGTATTAAATATAGACTAATTACGAAACTAATTGCATAGTTTGTGACTAATTTGCGAGATGAATCTTTTAAGCCTAATTAGTCCATGATTTGATAATATTTGCTACAGTAAACATGTGCTAATGACAGGTTAATTAGGCTTACAAATTTCGTCTCATGAAGTACTGACGGATTATGTAATTTGTTTTTTTACTAGTATCCGAATACCCCATGCAACATCCTTCCGACATACCTCCTAAATTTTAGTCATTGGATTCAAACACCCCCTAAATCCACCATTGCTGTTGCTTTGTGATGACTCCCCACCCCACATGGCAAGGGTGAAAGGGATACGATTTAAGTACGTAGAAAGGGGCCCTCCGCCGGGGTAGCTCTGCCTTTGCTCCGATCCGATCCTTTTGCATTGCACCGTCGCATTCTCATTAATTGCTCCTCCAACCCATCAGAACCAGAATATTAATCTGAGATCCATGATTGATCGAAAAAAACCCCCTGAGATTCACGGTGCGCCATTTATCGATCCAATCCAGCTGCTCCTGTCTCTTGACGTGATGGACAAAAATGGTCCAGGTGGATTTTATGACTCTGCTGCCGGCCCGGCCCCCACTACATTCCGTAACCCGGGAGGTTAAACGGTCGGTGCCCGTGCCGGTAAACCCAAACCGGGCTGCCACTACGGCCCATGCACGGCATGCGTCACCAGGCCGTGCCGGTACGGGTCTGACGCTAGACGGGCCACAACAACGTTACGGGCTTGGGCAGCCTTTCTAAAAAAAAAACTGTCCGTCTATAATCCAGTACGTTATTGCTTTTCTAAATACGTTGTTTTTATTATTATATATATCTAAAAAATAGTGTAATTCTAAAATAAGTACATAACTAAATTATGTATTTTAAAAAGTCAAAACGTCTTATGGTTTAAAATGAAGGGAGTAAATAGTATTAGTCTTTCTAGTATCCGGTTGTTTGAAATTGGGGCTCTTGCGTTTGTTCCCTTGCTTTGTTCCGAAATTATGATTTTGCCCCTATTTTTTTGACTTTGTGAATTTACCCCTACTGTGCCATTCACGAAGCACCAGTTTGCCCCTGCTCCGTCATCCACGCCTAACGGTGTTAAACTTTGTACAAAAGGACATAAATGCCCATGCGATTTTGCCCCTGTTTGTTATGTCTAATTGTGATTTTACCCTGATTTGGAATTATATTTTTTTATTGTATGCTGACAATTGATTAAATTTGGTCAAACATATTTGGCACAACTTGCAATTATTTGAACTCAGATTTAATATTGATAAATATTCAAAATTTTGGGACCAAAGGTTCATAATGATGACAGATGTAACGACATAAGAAATATTTCGATATAATCTTTTGTGTGGGACCAAAAATCTTCAATGTATAAGAATGCATGTAGAACATCGGATAACAAACTGTATAAGTAGATGCATGCACTGATAATCTTACATGTTTTTTCAGCAAAAGTAACCGCCATACAAGTTGGTTCATGTAACACTACAAGCACTAAAACAACAACATGTATTTACTAACCAAATTGGAAAAGAGAATGACATGAATAAAAAGACAATTGTGAATCATCATGATCGACCATAGCAGCATTTACTACAGAAACGCGATGGCTCCGGGTCGTAGGCAGCACCAGCACGACCGCCGAGTCGGCGACGCCGTCCGAACGCGACGCCTCCACCTTCCTCTGCTTCTGCGGTATTGGAAATGAGTGTGGTTGAAAAGTGTACGCCCTAGGAAAATATTGAGCACCATGAAACTTACCCATCGAGATAGGAAATGGTCGTACATGGTCAAAAGGCCAAGTCTAAACACGGGTTCTGTTGCATAAACTGGTGCAGAGAGCCCAATGAATCAGCAACCTTCAGTTCAGAGGCCCAAGTTGAAAGCTTAAATGCTGCCAGTGGGCGAAGTAAGTATCCACGTTTCCATGGTCTACATGAGGGTGCAGAATTCATAGCAGTTCCAGCAGCGTCAAAATTGTGGGAAGGATGATAGTCATGTGCAGCAATTTGTGACGACGAGTCAACTCTGGAAGCTTGTTTGCCACCCAACCAATTTATGTTTGCAACATTAGTTTGCATAGCAGGTGATGGGGCACCAGCAGAACTAGTCACTGAAAGCTGACAATAATTCCATCCGCACTGATCAAGAATTCTGCATATCATCCAAGGATAACACGTGGTGGTGGCCAAGGTTGTGGCACCAACAATCCAGTACCATTACTGCACTCAAGTGATAGCCAATGAACTGACCAATTATCGAAATGGATCAGGTGGTGGCCATGGTTGTAGGCCACCACACTCAACAACCAACTGATTTCCACACAGATTGAACAGATCACCCAAAACTAGAAATGGATCAGGTGGTGGCCATGGTTGTAGGCCACCACACTCAACAACCAACTGATTTCCACACAGATTGAACAGATCACCCAAAACTAGAAATGGATCAGGTGGTGGCCATGGTTGTAACAGAAACTTGCCACCATTTCTACAGATAAAATGCAGTGCTATTGGCTTTCCTCTGGATGCCTTCTGTAGTTGCACTGGCGGCGTCATAGATGGTTGCCACTGCACCCACTTCATGCAATCTCTGCACCAAGGTGATACCTCAAGCAGGAACCCACTGATCAAATGCATTTTCCCATACCAAGAACGAAACAACCCTGTACCTAGCAGCCATGGAGGTTTTGGTTGCGTACATCCTCGCCCATTCCCGATGTCGGTACTGTCCTCTTGGGGCAGTGTAGAGGCAGGGAAAGCTGTTGATGGCGCTGACGGTGCTATGGACACTGGAATACAAGCATACCGGTACAGGCTTAGTGTCGAACACCTGGTGGGCGAGGCGATGAGGAGCTCGGGTACGCCAAACTGGAAGTCAAGAGCCGTGTCTTGGCTAGGAGCGGAGGTTGGGGAAGAGGTGGGCGAGGCCAAGGCAGCCATCACCAGGTTGCTGGTGGTGGGGTTGGCGCAGACGAAGAGGGGCTTGCCGATGGGGAGGCCGAGCACCTGATCAGATGACAGTAGGGAGAAACGGAAGGGGCCCTGGTGGCCTCGCGGATGGGCGCGAGGTACGACAGGACGGAGCCGCCGTGGACGGAGTTGTAGCCGGTGCCGGTGGTGATGTCGACCTAGAGCGAGGCGCGATTCTCCAGCCTGCCGACGCCATAGGCGAAGGGGATCCCGCGCGGGGGCGCGGACGCCTGCTCCGCCGAGTCGTTGGTGGTGATGGGCAGTTCAGGGAGTGTGCGGTGGATGTAGGAGAGCTCGGTGACGAGGACGAAGCGGTCGATGCAGGGAGTGACGGATGCGGAGTCCTGGTCGGCCACCACGATGTACGAGGAGGCGCGGTCCGCAGATGGGTCGTGGTCCGCGAGAGACCTAGCGGCGGCCTTGGATTCAGAAGCGGAGGCAGAGGCGAGGGAGTGGAGGGTGGCGAGGGCGGAGTTGTTGGAGTTGTAGCCGGTGCCGGTGGTGGCATCGACCTCACGCCCGCTGCTGTCGGAGTCGGCGACGAAGGCTGGAGGGGCGGTTCGAAAGGCCGCGTTGCACGCCTCCAAATCCGACACCATCTTCGTCACCATGACTAGGATCTGGTCCAGCATCTCCTTGCATCGTGCCTCTTGTGCGGCATCCATGGCGGAATCTGAGAGCCCACAGATCGAGAGCTCCGGTACCAGTTGGTGCTTCTGCAGCGCCGCCGCTGGAAAAGCCGCGCCCAAGCCTGATGTGAGCGACGACGCCCTATGCGTTTGAGACGAGGAGACAAGTACAAGGAGCACTATGGTCATTTGGCCTTTGTTTTTCAGATTTAGAATTTTTTTAATTCGTTTAATTCATGTCCATCTGACGGACGTCAGAAACCAGGGCAAACGGACCGTTTAGTTCAAAATAACAGGGGTAAAAACACAAAGTTGAAAAAGAAAGGGTAAAATCACAATTAGCTTACTGGATAGGGGTAAGAACACCATTTTCCCTTTGAAATTTGGTAGGCATAGGTCATAAACCTTATTTGGCATTTGGTATTTAGTTTCATCAAGATTTAAACAGTTGTGCATTTCTTTCTTTCCATATATATGCGGGAACAAGGCTGTTGCCCTCAACGGATCTGAATGGTGACATCTTTTCCCGAGATGGAGTCCGATTTTGAGAATGTTGGCCTATAAAAGGTAGAATTTGGTCAATATGACACCAAGGTCTAGAAATAGCCAGGTATTTAGCTCTAATATAATAATCTTGGACACAATAGAGTCGGAGTCATTGATAAGGCACATAGCAGTGTTTATAAGCATATTTTTGTTGACTAGATCCGACTCGAGAGTCTAGACCACCTTCCATTTTCCGCTTGCAAATGGAATCCCAAGAACCTTGTGGTATGGGCTTTTTTTTGCTTGTTTTTTGGACACCTTTCCACTAAAGGTACGAATGGTCAATGTAATTTTTGCTAGAAATTCCCAGTTAAAAAATTGTAATTAGCCATACAGGAGTAATATAGATAGGAACGAAAGCAAATACAGGTAAGTGTAAGCTCGTTAGCATGATTGAAAGTATTAGATTTTTGTACGTGTAAAGCATCGATTTGCATTTTTGATAAATGAAATTGTCAGCCTTACTTTTGTCTCAGCAAACATTGCCATGCACATTTCATGAGTAAAGGGCGACCTAGCTGTTGAGTCCTGACACAACATAAAAAAGTGGATAATATAATGAACTATTTGCGTATGCTAAAGACCAGCTTTTCTATAAACGGTTAACAGCCTGTTCGGTCTGCTAGCTAATTTATGTGAGAGAAAAATACTATTCCAATTAAAAATTTATAATCGTTTACGACAAACCAC